>NC_056521.1:1393869-1398298 GCF_014905685.2 Nematolebias whitei
GTCATCATCGGTTTCTCTTTGAGACAGTGTGGACTTAATGGACTCTGAGGTCAAAGGTCATCATCGGTTTCTCTTTGAGACAGTGTAGACTTAATGGACTCTGCGGTCAAAGGTCATCATCGGTTTCTTCTTGAGACAGTGTGGACTTAGTTGACTCTGAGGTCAAAGGTCATCATCGGTTTCTCTTTGAGACAGTGTGGACTTAATGAACTCTGAGGTCAAAGGTCATCATCGGTTTCTCTTTGAGACAGTGTGGACTTAATGAACTATGAGGTCAAAGGTCATCATCGCCCACCCTACAAAAGGACACTCATGTCAGTTGGTTGGAACCAGGATCTGGTCCTTGCGGTCCTGATCCACACCTCAGGAATAGAGAGGATTTGGACATTTGGTCCTGCAAGTGCAAAATTTCTGGGTTTTATGAAAAATAAAAAAAATCCCATGATACATATGAAAGCTATGCTTCTTGTGCACACATGAACCAAGTCAGGTGACATCTGGCAGGGGGTTTGCACTGACTGTTAGATGGTTACTGTACAAGTCACATGCACAGAAAGTACTCCACAAGTACTCCACATTTGATATGTCAGAAGTGTAGATTTGTTTCCCCATCTTGAGCAAATCAGGCATGTAACCTGAACTTGAGCAGCACTTTGTTCATACTATTACTCAAACTTTCCCACAGTGATCACCAGGACTTTGAACCCAGCTGTGAGCTCGCAATCCTCATACATCATGAATTTCTGAAACACTTACAGTGAGTTGTGAGCTGGGCTTCCACTGAAAACACCTTAGGGTCAAACTTTCTTTTTTATTCATCATCCGCCCTTGCGACGCCCTTAAAATGCGTAATTTTTGAGTAGTCATGATGCGTCCGCCAGATTTGGTGAGTTTTGGGATATGTTAAAGCCCCCAAAAGGTCAATTCATTTGACGGAAAAATTGTTCGGGTCTAATGAACTGAATGATTACAATAGGCCTTCGATGGGAGACTGCAATGAAGCCAAGATTCAACTTGTCTGCTGGATTCCTTAGATAGAGAACTTTACTAATTGGCTTTTTAATGTAAGTGAATGTTTCTGTAAAGTGCTCTGAGAAAACTTTGTTGTGACTTGGCGCTATATAAATAAACTGAATTGAAATAATCATCAGTTTCTTTTCTGAGTGGGTCAGGCTTAAGTCAAGTCATGAATAAACAATACCAATGTCTAGAAGTGCTCACTGATGAAGTACAAAAAAATCTGCTCTAGATCAGATGATGTATCACTGAGATATAACTGCTGGATTAATCTAGGGGGCGCACTGGAGTCAAATGTTAAAGAACAATACCATTCATTCAACCTTTACTTCTACAGGTAAATCCCATTGAGCCTCGAGGACTCATTTACAGGAGAGACCTGATTTCAACAAAGAAAGATGACAACAATGGTGGGAGGAGTGGCCATCGCTCTGGGAGGAGTCCTGGCGGTCCTACAGCCCGGGGGAACCGAGAGGCCAGCCGAGTCTGGGTGGACAGATCGGACGGCATCTGCAGCCAGTTTCTTAGGATCCACTGTGGGATGGACCTTTACCAGAGATCCTTCCTGTCTACAGCATCAGCATCTATAACATCACTTAATGAAATGAGAATAACAAGTTACAACAACAAATAATTTCCCTTTGGGATTAATAAAGTATTTTTTAATTGAATTTGATGTCTGCATTGGTCCCTGCCAGGAGTCCAACAGATTCTTAAAGACACTTAGAGAGGTCAAAGGTCGAGAGCTTCAGATCTTTTTGTAAGATATTCCAGGAAAGAGGAGCGGAGTAGGAGAAGTTTATATACCAATGTATATAGAAGTGCTCACTGATGACACACCATAAATCTGGTGCAGATCGGATGATATATCACTGAGATATAACTGTAGGATCAATGTAGGGGGCACTGTGGAGGCTATTGGCCAATTATCATGGATTCCTGTTCAAGGGGTTGCTCATGATTGATCATACTGATTTTGGTGAACCTCGGCTCAAATCTGTGCAATTTAGAGCCAAATGTATGGCAACGGCGTTACATCTTACTTCGCCACGCCACAACGCCCACATGCTCCACCCATAACTGTCAATGTTGGAAACCAAGTTACATCAACATGTTTTTGTGATCTAATCAGCATTATAGTGTGTCCAGTGATTAAATAGGGACCGTTCAATGTAAAATTTTACACTTCCTGTTGTCTGTGGGCGTGGCTTAAGTGATGTCATGATTTAACAATTCAGTCTTGCAGGGGACCGGATGTGGATCAATCTTTGAAGGTTTCATGTCTCAGACAGTTTTCTTGTAGGAGCTATTAGCATTTCGTTTTTCATGGCGAGATGTCAAACTTTGAGGTCTGGCCCCGCCCCTTCAGCATGCTCCGAAATGCACCGTTTAGATAACTTTTTGTCCCCCATGCCTTTTGAACGAAATGGCCACGTTTGAAACCGATTGAGCAAACTCCCTAGGAGGAGTTCATTCAAATGCGGAGGCTGCAAACCGCCAAAAAGGTGTGAAAATTGGGACGGCGTTCCAAAATGGCCGCCTTCCTGTTCATCGTACAACGTTGGTGCCAGAGGGTTTTCTGTGCCTCTTTCGGAATTGGACAAGCGTACCAAATTTCATGTTTCTACGACAAACTAAGGTTAATGTGGAGGGTATTATGAAAATTTCCAGGTTTCGCTCTTGAGCCGTTTGTGTTGCAATATTGGCCACGCCCTTAAAATACTTAATTTTTCACCAGTCCTGATGCATCCGCCAAATTTGGTGAGTTTTGGGAGATGTTAAGGCCCCAAAAAAGCCAATTCATTTGGCGGAAAATTTGCTCGGACCTAATGAACTGAACGATTACAATAGTCCTTCGCAGCGCTTCGCTGCTCGGGCCTAAAAACAAAACAGGTTGAGCAGAGTAAGTAAAGACAGTAGCAGAGAGAAAAGTGTGGTCAGTTTGTCCTCCAGCAGTCTAAGTCTATAGCAGCAGAACTAAGGGACAGCTCAGGAAACCCAAGCTGACCCTAACTATAGGATTTATCAAAAAGGAAAGTCTTAAGTCTAGTTTTAAAACTGGACAATGTGTCAGCCTCATGGACAGAGATTGGAAGTTGGTTCCACAAGAGAGGAGCCTGAGAACTGAAAGATCTGCCTCCCATTCTGTTTTTGGAAACTCTAGGAACCACAAGTAAACCTGCAGTCTGAGAGCGAAGTGCTCTGTTAGGAAAATATGGAACAATAAGATCTGTAATATAAGATGGAGCTAGGTTGTTGAGAGCTTTGTAGGTTAGAAGTAAGATTTTGAATTCTATTCTGGATTTGACAGGGAGCCAATGGAGAGAAGCTAAAACTGGAGAGATATGATCTCTCCCAGTAACTCCAGTTAAGACTCTGGCAGCAGCATTTTGGATCAACTGAAGACATTTTAAAGAAGTATTTGGACACCCAGATAATAAACCATTGCAATAGTCCAGTCTAGACGTGACAAATGCATGGAGCAGTTTTTCTGCATCATCTTTAGATCAGATGTTTCTAATGTTAGTGATATTACGCAGGTGGAAGAAGGAGGTTCTAGTAACGTTTTTAATGTGGGGGATAAAAGACATGTCCTGATCAAAAATAACTCCAAGATTTTTAACATTAGAGCTGGAGGACAGATTAATGCATCTAAGGAGGGAGAAAGACTGAAACATTCATTCCTAAGGTGCTCAGGTCCAAAAACCAAAACCTCAGTCTTGTCTGTTCAACAGGAGAAAATTAAGGGTCATCCAGGTTTTTATGTCTTTAAGACATGCTTGTAGTCTAAGTAGCTGATTGGATTCATTGAATTTAATGGACAAATATAATAATATGAATCCAGCAGACAAGTTGAATCTTGGCTTCGTTGCAGTCTCCCATCCTGAGCAAGCACAGTGGAGACAGTGGAAAGAAAAACTCCCTTTAACAGGAAGAAACCTCCAGCAGAACCAGGATCAGGACAAGAGACCATCTGCTTTGACCGACTGGTTGAGAGGACAGGAAGGAGAGACAGACGAACACAGAATGACAGGTCCAGATATAGGTCCAGGTCCAGATATAGGTCCAGGTCCAGATATAGGTCCAGGTCCAGATATAGGTCCAGGTCCAGATATAGGTCCAGGTGTACCTGACATTACAAATACAAAACAGGTTGAGCAGAGTAAGTAAAAACTGCAGCAGAGTGAAATAAATACTACTGTTTTTCTTTTCCATTTTATTGTTGAATTAATCTGGGACCCTGTGTACATAATTTCATTCCACCACATGTACCATGTGGTGCAAACGACCATAAAGAAACTGACTCTGATCACCCATCTCTCAGCTCAAGCCTGCTCCTATCAGTCCATGCCACACCTCCCTTGTGTAGGGTTTCTGGGGTCTTGTCTTACATGTTGTGTTTTCCCTCATG
>NC_056521.1:1398308-1443779 GCF_014905685.2 Nematolebias whitei
TTACTGGAGCTTCATTCGTCTTCCTGCACTTTGGGTCCCACAACACACGGAGCCGATCATGACACCTTGCTCCTCCACAGCAATCATTCCTGATTCCACTCACCTGTTCTCTGCACTATATAAACTCCAGCCATTCACTTCCTTGTTGCTGAATTATTAAACCCTCCATGATCCCTGATTTTGAAGTCGTCAAAGTTCCTGTTTCATGCCATAGCCTTGCCCCCTCGCCTGTACCTAGGGTTGGGCATCGTTTGAATTTGAGCGATTCCGGTTCCGATTCTGATTCTTCGTTTCGATTCCAATTCCTATCGATTCCCCATTCCGATTCTTTTTAGAGGCGGGGTTAAAAAAGACCTGTCAATTCAGTTCAGTTTATTTATACAGCACCAAGTCACAACAGAAGTCGCCTCAGGGCACTGAACAGAAACAATCATGTATAAAAATAATTAGTTAACACTATTTATCTGAGGAGCAGACTGCTTTGAATTTAACTCCATCATGTTGTAAATGAGTTAGTTAGCCAGAGTTCTTTCTGGATGAAATAATTTGAACTTCTATCTGAATTTTAATTCTATGAATTTTTTACTTTTTGTTAAATTTACTATGAATTTCTCACAGAGCTATTTTCAACCAGTTTATAAATATCAAACTTATGAACTTCAACATGTTACGAGTTGTTTTTTCACAGGGTACACCTTCACAAGAGAGCTTTATGTTTGAAAACCTCATGGAAACACATTTAGTTCAGTGTGTGATGTCATGTTACTGAGCTCCCACTGATGGAACAACCTGCTGCAGAATATCAAACTAAATTATTAGTATTATTATAAAAGAGCAACTTGTATAATCCAGTCCAGATTAGCAGCAGGTCCAGTATAAAACCAGAAACGGTTCTTGTTGAGGAAAATGATGATATTCTCAGGCAGTGTGTGTGAGTGTTCTGGACAGACAGTGTCTCCTGCAGTGGAGAACATGTCTGAAGGTGCAGAAGAAGCTTGAACACATAAATATGAGGAATCAAGATCTGACAGCAAAGGGTAAGTCTTGTGTTGGTTCCACCAGCAGCAGCAGGTCCTCAGACAGAACGTCTGGTGGAATGTCCTGGTCCATCTGCAGCCTCTCTCCACTTGTTTCTTCATGGACATGGAGCTGGGACATTATGTTCTGTGCCTCCTCCTCAGTAAAAAGCTCCTCCAGTGGAGACTTTCTGGACAGACTGCAGGGAGGTGGTTCCTAAACAAACAGGTTCATCAGTATTATCAGTAAAAAGGGATTATTAAAGGCATGATCATTATTAAGATTGATAATCTATAATTTCAGATATCATGCTCTTACACTCTCCTCCTCATCCTCCACTCCCTCACTCTCAGGCCTTTCCTCAGGCTGCATGGTGACCCCATCATCTCCACAGTCTTCCTCTGCTGACCACAGAGAACATTACTGGTATTTAGATTTCAGATTTTAAAGCAGAAAAGGACAGGTGTGAATATTTCACCTGCTCAATCATCTTCTCTGGATCTGCTCCCAGACACGCCATCCATCTTCTGTTTGAAGAGCAGAGCAGCTCTTCTCCACCTTATACCAAGATGATTAACTTGTTTGACAAGTGGTCCATGGGAGGTGGTGTGTACTTGGGTTGATGGTTTCCACCATGTCCCTGTTACTGTAACGTTAGCTTAGGATGGACCATTAATTAGCTTAGCTCTACTGCTGTTGCCTAACTAACCTAAATGTTGGTGAGTCCACATCTGAACAGGGATGAAACCTTTTCACAATATGTGCAGTAACCGTTCTGTGGCGCTCTTCAGTCAGTTGCACCGACGTATTTCCCTTGGAGAACTCCTTGGTGAACGGAGGAGCACATCGTGGAGCCTCCATAACATTATTAACCATTTTGGGTCGTTTGTCTAAGTAAAAAATACGAGCTAACGTTAGCATGGTGTTTGTATTAGAGTTGACCTTCCGCTTTAAGTTGAGTATAACTTGTTGGCTGCCTCAATGTTGGTATGAGACGTAGTTTATAGTTTTATTTACCAGATGGAGCCGGAGAAGGAGGCAGCGAAAACAGTCTGGTGGAGCGTTTCAAAGATGGTCCACTATACACCCTCCTTATAAAATTATTACAAGTGCTGCTCTGAGCTGACTGGTCATTTTATTAAAGTTAAGTCACGCTTTGACCGCGGCTGCTCACTCTCAATGTAAGGGAACACTTCCAGTGGATTCTACGTCGTTGGTTTTCGGCAGGCGGCTTCTACTTCCAGTTGGCGGACTAGGCATCGAAAGTAGCAATAGAAAATAAATATTTTGAACGATTCCGGGAAAACTGGACAGTTAGCCCCGGTTCCAAATGATTCTCGATCCTCGATGCCCAACCCTACCTGTACCACAGTTTCTTCGCCTTGCCTGCCCCTCTTCGGATTTAGATTCTTCACTCTGACCACGGTATCGACGCTGCCTTCCTCTTTCTACGACTTCACCTCACGGATCACGATTTGGCTCTGGCCTCTGCTCTCAGCTTTCCTGTGCATGACCCCTGCTATGTTTCTCGGACCCTAGATTTGGATTTGCCCCCCACAGACCATGAACAGCTTCAGCCTGCTCCCCTGCTGCATCTCTGTCAGGTGACTCCCTTCCTCCAGCTTGTGAGGACCTGTCATCACGGTCGATCCTGACTCCTCCATCCAGCAATCAGCAACAAAAATAAATAAAAACTGTTCTTTTGTACTCCTGTGTCTGGCTTATTCAGAATCCTACACCCAGACCAGGCAATAACAGATAATTTTAGAGATTTTAAGATGTTTTTATAGATTGTGAGCATTATCCTGAACACACACTTAGACAAAATCCTTTGTCTAAAATTTTAGCTTATCTGCTGACATTAACCTTAATTGTCTACTAGCAAATTATCTCATGAACCACTGGCCAGTCTTTGTTGGTTATACACCTACACATAATTACCTACTAGGGTCTACTCCTTTCAAGATGGCCACTATAAGCTAATAGACATTTGCAAACACAGAAGTGGCTATAACTTATTCAGTTACAGACAATAAGGTAAATTTACAGTAGTGTTAGATGAACGTTTGTGAGAATCTGTCTGTCTTGTGTTCTTTCTTTAGATTCTTGCGTTTATGTTCCTGTGTGCTGCCTTCCCCGATGTTTCTTCCTTCATATACCAGCTCCTTGCTTCTCCTGCTCCCGATCCCAATCACCCGAGGTCTTCATCCTTATGTCTCATTAGTGTCCCTTTAAGTTCAGCGTCTTTGTGTTTTCAGGTTGTCGGTGGATTTTGCTTCCAGCCTGTCATGTCTGTTTCTCCGTCGCCTCATCCATTTTTTTCATGTAAGTTTGCTGCCCCGTCAGCTTTTGTTTTGTTTTTCTTGTGAATAATTTAGTTCTAGCAGCACATGGCACAACTGGTAGAGCTGCTGCCTCTCAGCGAGCAGGTCCCCGGTTCAAATCCCAGTCCGGGGGCCTTTCTGGGTGGAGTTTGCATGTTCTCTCCGTACATGCGTGGCTTTTGTCCGGGTACTCCAGTTTCTTCCCACAGACCAAAAACATGTATCCATTCAACCTTTATTTAGACAGGTTAATCCCACTGAGCCTCGAGGACTCATTTACAAGAGAGACCTGATTTCATGCATGTTAGGCTGATTGGTAACTCTAAATTGTCCCTAGATGTGAGTGAGAAGGTCAATGGTTGTTTGTCTCGTTTGTCTCCATGTGTCCCTGTGATGGACTTCCTACGTGTCATAGGTGTACCCCGCCCCTCGCACAGTGATTGCTGGGCATGGACACTGGTGACCCCCGTGACCCAAAATGGAAGAAGCGGGTAAAAGATAATGGATGGATGGATAGAATATCTGTCAGATGTGTAAACTAGGCCATAAGCTGATAAATAATGTATTTTTAGTGACTGCTAACTAAGTGTAGCAATCTAAGACTTGATAATGTAATAAGTTACCAAGGAAATAATCAGAGTCTCACAGTCATTGTGAGATTATGTAGGTTGGTGCTTATAATGTGTCACGTACTCAGTGGAAAGATGACAACTAATGTATGCCTGATTGATTGGATATAAATTGAAATCAGGAAATCTCACGGGGTGAAGAAACATTTGACAGGTAATATATATATATATATATATATATATATATAATTCTCTCTTGTTCACGCATTTTGAAGAAAAGGAACTTTGTTTCCCCTCACAAGACACTCAACTTTCTGCCGACGTGGACACTGGTAAGATTTCTCAGATGGATCTCATCACCTGAAATAAACAACTTCAGAAACTCCTGGTGATGCTCATTAAGCCAGGTAGAAGAATCTAACAAAGTTGTCTGGCCCCCAGGACGTACGCACATACGTACGCGGAGGGATGTGCGTACCTCCACAGGGCATGTCCGCGCAAAGCTCAATTTTTACGAACGCATACGCGTACGTAGTGTCGCACAATAAACTGCCCAGCGATGGTCTGTTTTGTATGCGACACCAATGTATTTATTTCCCCTTCTTCATCCTGATCTGGCCTTTTCTTTTGTTTTTTTGCCAAGAGGCAGTGATCTCTTCCTCCTCCATTGATGCCATGACTGAAATGGTGAGAAATGAAGGAATTTGTCACGAGCTAATTAAAATCAGTTCCAGGGTGGCTGCGGGAGGGTCTGGAGATTTCCTGTCAAACTGATCTGATGCGTGGGCTGCAGGGCCAGCGCTCCCTGTTTTTTTTTTTAGAACTTTTTACTAACAACATATAAACACAGAACACCACTGCGGCTGGGGTGCCAGCGCTCGCTTTTTTTTTCTTCGACCTGTCAATCAATCCAGTAGGCGTGTCAGCAAATGTCCAATCGGCGACCTCAATTTGTCCCAAAGGTAAACGCCCCTTGTCTGCGGAGCTGCTCTGCAGACGCTCAGGGTGTGCGCTTGAGTATGAAGTCTCAACCCTCTGCGTACGTACGCGCGTACCTCCGTGCAGACGGATGTACACCGGAGTATACTGGGGCTTAAAAGGTGACAACTGGGCCTCCGCCCCTGTTTAATGATGGCTGGTTTCCTGGCTTCCTCCACTCCTCTCTCAAACCATCGTTCCTCTCTGTCCAGGATGTGAACATCTTCATTCCTGAAAGAGAGATGAGTGTAGACCGCAGAGTCCTGGCCTGATGATGTTGATCTTCTGCGCTGGTCCATCCTTTTGACCAGTGGCTGTTTAGTTTCCCCCATGTAAGATTAATCACCCTCGTGACACTGAACAGCATAATTCAATTCAATTCAGTTTATTTATATAGCACTATATCACAACATTCATTCATTCAACCTTTATTTAGATGGGTAAATCCCACTGAGCCTCGAGGACTCATTTACAAGAGAGACCTGACAACAAAGTTGTCTCAGGGCACTTTATAGGAAAATTCACATAGATATAAAAGCCAATTAGCAAAGTTCTCTATCTAAGGAAGCCAGCAGACATGCTGAATCTTCACTTTGTCATACACAGTATTACTCTGTGTCAGGGACTGGATCTTTGGGATGGACCAGTCTTTACTGTAATGTATTTTGGGTTTTAAAAGCCACTGGGACATAATAACAAAGTCCATGCTCAATAATCCAGGTATACAATCCAACATTTTTCAATCTGGTCATCTGGACAGTTTCTTTTTGTGTGCTGAAATATTTCACCTTAGATCCAGAAGGCTTCATCAGTCAAGGAAACACTCAACAAAACTGATTCTTACTCCAAAGTGGAACAAACCAGTTCTGCTTGTGATAAGATGGTCTCTTTGGTACGCCCCTCCTCCATTGCCGGCCCTCTTCCTTGTTGACAGTCGTGTCAAACTGGTTGAAAACAACAAAGTGTGTTTCCTTGACTGATGAAGCCTTCCGGATTGGGCGAAACGTTTCAGCACAAAAGAAAAGAAACTGTCCAGATGACCTGACTGAAAAATGTTGGACTGGGACATCATGGTTACACTCTGAAGTTTGCAGATCTTCATGTGTCCTTTCTGTGTATGTGTGTGTACTTAATGTATATTTGTGTAACCTGTCCTGAAAATCTGATCTTGCAAGTGAATTCCAGTTAAAAAACTACTCCTGCAATCGAGTGAGGTTATTTTTTTCAAGTTTAGAGAGAATATAAAAGGCATTGATGTGCGTGAACTTGTGCATTGATCTTTGTTGATTGCTGGCTGTTCTCCAAAGCTTTGTAATAAATCTACGGAAGTCTATGCCTGATTGGTTGGGAATCCCTTTTTTCCATGGATGGAAGGAAGGATGCCCTTCCTGATGGAACCACAGACCACCGAGCTACCACAGCCCTCTGTGTGGAGCAGGGAGCTGCGCCCAGGGGAACAGATGGTGGGGTTAAGAGCCTTGCTCAAGGGCCCAGAGTGGGGCAAATGAGGGTGGAGGCAGGTGTGGGCGCTTTACCTTTCCCACCCACATTTGTGTGTTATTGGTTGGGGGGTTTGAACCCACAACCTTCTGATCACAGGCTCGTCTTCTCTAGCCTTTGCACCACCACTCCCCCAGAATTTTCTAAACTCAGAGAGGAGAAGAAAAAAAAATCATGTTCATAAAAACTGGACGTGTGTTTCAGTCAGTTTTAACCAGCCCGTCCCTGAAGGTTACTTTAGATCCACCTTGCTTCCATTCCCTCTCAAACTATTTATTCTACAACTTCAATGGGCATGTAATTATCCATGAATCTGGACGGGACAGAAACCCCCATCCAATTTGAGCATGTTAGGTGCTGTAACTATTTGTCTGACCGGTTCCCAAACTCTGAAGGTTGGAGGGTGTTTTAAAATTCCCACTTCTCATCTTCCCTGCCTTTATACTCGCACTCTTTCCTCTGTCATTCACCATTATGTTGAGTTAGAATGTGAGGATGCAGGGATGATTCCACAGTGGGCTACCTTGAAAAATACCAAAGGACAAAAAAATAAAAGTTAATATCGATCCAGTGGGGCCAGTTGGTAGGGTAAAATAAAAATAAAAAAAAACAGGAATGTTCTTTAAACAGACTTTATCTGAATGTACTGAAGTACTCAGATATGTTAAGACCAGATAATGCAGTCAGTGCGTACCTGAGGGAGATTAACCCTGCAACATGACAAATTATGTAAACAGTGTTATCAGTAAATGATGCTTAAGGACTGGTACTGAGGGGCATTTGCATTCTGTTACCATCACCTTGCTTGCTCTGATCAGAAGAGAGACAACAGTAAAAAAAAAAGAATATATAAGTGAACAACCATGAGTGAGGGTGATCATATGTGTCATGTAACTTATTCACCAGCAGATACATGGTGAGGTAGACTTTTATCTGGTAAGTTTTTTTATTGATGGAATGATGTTGTAGTGAACTAAGCCTCAGGTCAAATCTGGCCCTGAGGGCCTTCCTGGGACAAGAACTGTATTTCATTGATTTGAGTCCAGAAACACAAAATCAAGTCCATCCAGAGACTTTCTAAGTGTCCTGCACTGATCAATTGAAAGAACACTCTCTTTTTCTATTATCATTACTATCTTACAAATGTCTTGATAATCAAAGTGTTTAATTCAAATCATTTTTAAATGTTGAAGTGAACTACTTATTTTAAATCAACTGTGAAACAGTATTAATGATTTTTAATCCTCATTCAAAGTAGAAATCTAGTTAAATGTCTGTTACAGAGTAATTATTCATTTTCTTGATCTTCTGTCTGAAATGAGCAGGTTGTAAGTCGGTCAAACGTCGGAGATAAACGCAAACAAGTTTGTTGGAACGAACTGTCATGTTTTTAAATCCTCTCAGACGTAAATAGAGAAGCTGGCACCTGTTTCCTCCCAACTCGCCTAAACATTTCTCTTCTCTGTCTCAAAAACATTTTCTGTCTGTTCCAAAACATTTTTCTGTTTTTCTGACTTCTAGTGACCTCTTACGTCACAAAAACACACCCCTTGTTGGCTTTTTCAGCCAATCAAGACTTCCCAAATGAACCGGAAACAGAACTCTTTAAATGTCGACACTTCCTAGTTCCAACCGGCGCGGTGGGAGAGCAGTTCAGTTCGGAGGGCAGAACCGAACAGAAAAGTGCTGGAGAGAACAGGAGGTTCCAGACATCATCCGAAGTTCTTCCGAGTCTCGTGGGAATTATGAAATCTTCCACATCTGAGTGGAACCTCTGACGGACTTACTCCTCTTGTGAGTCCACCCGTGAGGTGAACGTGTGTCAAACGAAGTTCCGTCACTACTTCGGACGATTTACAGCTGTTCCTACGGAGACGCTGGAAAGGTGGCGTTAAATGGAACTCCGTACCAGTGGAGACATCTTCTACAGGTAAAGAGTCGATTTCCACTACCTAAGTGTACCGAGGAAGCTGGGATCTAATGGAGAGTGCCGTTCTGATACAGACACCTATTCCCTCATCCATCCTTTCTCTCCATTTAAACTTCATTTCCCATCTTTAAAACTCTTCTATCTTGCCAGTAAATCATCCAGATATTTTCAGAAATGTCTGTTGGTTTAAAAGCTGCAAGGGAAACCATGGCCGTATGGTTTCCTAATTGTAAAGCTTGCTAATTAAGCTATGTGTTATTGTAATCAATTTGCCAAATTAATGTAAATGTTTGATGTTAAACTTTGATTCTGTTAATAAATGACCGCATTCATTTTGATGGGTCAAAGAAAATTAACGTCTCACGTCACATTTAATTATTCAAGGCACGATATTACTCAGTCCAGAAAAATGAAAGAATCCGTTTAATTTATGGATAATATCTCACAGATATATGTTCTTTTACAATGTGATAAGAAATGGAGCCAAACTTTATCCAACCATCCTTTTCCTTTACCTGCTCTTTGGTGTGGTGTTGTTGGGGAGGTGGTGCCTATGTGCAGCTGTCACTGCACGACAAACGGGTGGGGTGGGGGCAGCCTAGACAGTTAGCTAGTCCATCACTTGACTACCTCCAATGAGACAGTTAATATCTTAACATGCATGTTTTTGGTCTGTAGGAAGAAAACAGAGTACCTGAGAGTGAGAACATGTAGACTCCACAAAGAAACACCACTAAAGGGAACACAACCTGCAGCCTTCTCGCTAAAACTAATATTGGTGGTAAAAATGAACATAAACAACATAGCAAGAAGGCTGCAGGTTCCCATCCCAACTGGGCTTTTTCTTTGTATTTTTGGCATACCTTGTCCCACCTATGGAAATGGCTGTACACAACACCGAGAGAATGGAAATGGCTGTAGTCAACACCTATTTCCAAAAGACGGAGGAACATAGAGTGACCTATAATAATAATAATAATGTGTATGTATAAGAGTTGAGGAAGGAGTACACAGGTCTACTACAATCTGTGTAGAGGAGGAAACCTTAGGGAGATTGGAGACTGTAAGGTTGTGGCAGGGGAGAGCGTGGCCAGACAGCATTGGATGGTTGTGTGTAGAATGACTGTTGTTGTGAAGAAGAGAAAAAGAGTCAAATCAGAGAAGAAGACCAAATGGTGGAAGATGAAGAAGGAAGAATGTTGTGATAAATTCAGAGAGGAGCTGTTAAAGGCTCTGGGTGGTAAGAAAGAGCTTCCAGATGACTGGACTACTACAGCAACAGTAATTAGAGAGACAGGTAGGAAGGTACTTGGTGTGTCATCTGGACAGAGAATGGATGATCAGGAAACCTGGTGGTGGAATAGTGAAGTGCAGGAAGCTGTTCAAAGAAAGAGATTAGCCAAGAAGAAATATGACAGTGAGAGGACTGAAGAGAGGAGACAGGAATATAAGGAGATGGGACGTAGAGCAAAGAGGGAGGTAGCTAAGACAAAGCAGAAGGTGTATGATGAGTTGTATGGGAGGCTGGACACTAAAGAGGGCGAGAAGGACTTGTACCAAGTGGCAGACAGGGGGGATCAGGCTGGAAAGGATGTGCAGCAGGTTAGGCTTGTTTAAGATAGGAATGGTAATGTTCTAACAAGTGAGGAGAGTGTGACGGGAAGATGGAAGTAGTACTTTGAGGAGCTAACGAATGAAGAGAAATTAAAAGAAAGAAGAGTAGAGGTCATACAAACTGTAGACCAGGAAGTGGGAAAGATTAGTGAGGGTGAAGTCTGGAAAGCTTTGAAAATAATTAATTCAACCTTTATTTAGACAGGTTAATCCCATTGAGTTTTGAGCACTCATTTACAAGAGAGACCTGAATGAAAAAGGGGAAGGCAGTAGGACCTGATGACATACCAATGGAGGTTTGGAAATATCTTGGATGCGACATTTGCAACTGGGTACTAGACTTCTTAACAAACGTGCCACAGTTCGTGAGGACCCACAACTTCTCCTCCTCCACCATAACCCTCATCACTGGCTCTCCTCAGGGATGTGTGTTGAGCCCCCTCCTGTTTACTCTGCTCACGTATGATTGTGCAGCTACCCATCCAGGCTGTCACATTGTAAAGTTTGGAGATGATACAGCGGTGGTGGAATGCATCACAAACAATGATGAGTCCAGCTACAGGCAGGAGGTGGAACACCTGGAGAGCTGGTGCAAAGAGAATAACCTTCACATTAATGTGAAGAAGACAAAGGAGATGATTGTGGACTTCAGAAGGCTCAAACACACCTACATCCTCCTGAACATAAGAGGATCTGCGGTGGAAGTGGTCTCCAGCTACAAGTACTTGGGTGTACACATGAACAACAACGTCAGCTGGAGCAACAACACCACCAGCCTGATGAAGAAAGCTCATCAGAGACTCTACTTCCTCAGACGGCTGAGGCGAGCTGGTCTGGAAGCTCAGTCCTCACCTCCTTCTACAGGTGTGCAGTGGAGAGCATGTTTGCTGTTGATCTGTTTCATGTTGCTGCTGATCTGTTTCAATGTTGCTGCTGATTTGTTTCATGTTGCTGCTGATCTGTTTCATGTTGCTGCTGATCTGTTTCATGTTGCTGCTGATCTATTTCATGTTGCTGCTGATCTGTTTCAATGTTGCTGCTGATCTGTTTCAATGTTGCTGCTGATCTGTTTCAATGTTGCTGCTGATCTGTTTCATGTTGCTGCTGATCTGTTTCAATGTTGATGTGTTCATGCGTGCTCATCTGCTCACACAGACTCATGTTCATGATTTGACAACCTTCAGCAGGTTTAGACTTCAAGCTGAAAACGTAAGTCTTGCGGTGAGAAAAAAGTTTCATCTTCTGTAGTTTCTGAAAACTTCTAACAAACATTGTAACTGAGCAAACGTTTATTTGCTGAGGAATGAACAAAGAAGGACATCAGATGAACACATCAAGGTGGGAAAACAAACGAACTGCAAGTGTCCATCAGTTCTCAGAAGTGTTACGCAGAACTTTCAGATGTTATGACTCCCCTCTGAAGTAAACCGATTACAGCTCAAAAACACTTACAACAGGTGTCCATCCATCCATCCATCCATCCATCCATCCATCCATCCATCCATCCATCCATCCATCCATCCATCCATCCATCCATCCATCCATTATTTATACCTTTTGATTGAGTATCTTCCTATATGGGTCGCGGGGGTCACTGGTGCCCATGTCCAGCAGTCACTGTGCGAGGAGTTAACAGTCGCAAGTCCATCACAGGGACACATGGAGACAACCGAGACAAACACCCATTCACTCTCTCTCTCTCCTAGGGACAATTCACAGTTACCAGTCAGTCTAACATGCATGTTTGTGGTCTGTGGGAGGAAACTGGAGTACCCGGAGAAAACCCACGTACGGAGAGCACATGCAAACTCCACCCAGAAAGGCCTCCGGACCGGGATTTGAACCAGGGACCTGCTCGCTGAGAGGCAGCAGCTCTACCGACCGCACCGCTGCGCTGTCCACAACAGGTGTCTCTCAAGGAAAAGTTATTTTCTGAAAAACAGAAAAAAGAAGATTAAACACATTAAACACAATATAATATTTCACATGGTTTCATTACAATGATTCAATTCAGTTAATTTATAAAGCGCCGATTCACAACAAAGTTGTTTCAGGGCACTTTACATTCACCTACATTTAAAAGCCAATTAGTAGAGTTCTCTATCTAAGGAATCCAGCGGACAAGTTGAATCTTGGCTTCACTTCAGTCTCCCATCCTGAGCAAGCACAGTGGAGACAGTGGAAAGAAAAGGAAACCTCCTTTTAAAAGGAAGAAGCCTCCAGCGCCTCCACCTGATTGAAAACAATAATCATTATTCATGTTCACACCTGTTATAATCAAATCAAACAAACTTCATTAATAATCGTTTTTTCTTTCTTCAAAACGTAGAAGAAAAGTTAAGGCAAGTGAACTTTATTTATAAAGCACGGGAAAAATATACAAATAACGACAGTACCAAAAATGTATTAAAAACATCAAACACACACACACACCCAGATGCTAAATCAAATCACATTGTGTGAAATTCCAAAGAAAACAGATGCGTTTTTAGCAGAGATTTAAAAACAGGAAGAGAAGTGGCCTGCCTAAAGTTGTGGGGGCAGATTGTTACAAAGCTTGGGGCCCATGCCTGAAGATGCCCGATCTCCTCTGAGCTTCAACCTGGTTTCTGGAACAGCCAAAAGCAGCTGATCAGATGATCTCAGGGCCAGAGAGGGAACGTAAGGTTCCAGTAGCTCAGAGAGATGGGGGGGTGCAAGGCACTTAGAGGGTAGCAGGATAATTTGCCACGGAATATAGCAACGATCAGCAATGAACTCAAATCTACGCTTGGCAGAATGCAGATCTTAAAATCATCTACCTGGAAGCTGCAGCAGGGGCACTCAGACAGAAAGAGGAGGCACTGCTCCCGGCTTAAGAAGCGAGGTTGCCGGGTGGGGGTGATGGTGAGGCTAAAAGCTAACGCTAAGACTGGCAAACTCCCGATACCCTCTCTCTTTCTGTCGAACGTCCGCTCTTTGAACAACATGATGGATTTGCTTCGTCTGAGAGCGGGCGCCTCAGAGAAGATGAAGAAACGTGCGGAGCTTTGTCTCATAGGATCATGGCTTAGCAGTGACATGCCAGACTCAGCCTTCCAGCTGGACAACAGACTCTTTTTTCGAGCGGACTGCTACAGCAAGGTAAGGGGGAATCAAAGGAGGGTGGATTAAGTTGGTGTACAAACTGTATTCTGATAAACCATCATTGGTCCAAGGCTTTGGAGCAGTTAACAGTGAAATGTTGACCACATTATCTACCCCGCGAGTTCACAGTGGTGTTCATAAAAGCTGTTTACATAGACCCGGATGCTAACGCTACTGATTCTCTGCAGGAGCTACATGATCATTTCACTGCAAAGCAAACACCCTGAGGCTCTTTACGTGGTGGCTGGTGACTTTAATCACATAAATCTAAAGGACAGCCTGCCAAAATTTTACCAGCAAGTGGCCATACCAACACTTGGAAACAACACACTGGACCGTGTTTACATGAACGTAAAAGATGCATATAAAGCCGAACCCCATCCCCACCTTGGATTCTCTGCTCATATCTCCACCTTCCTGGCTCCTGCTTACCTCCCCCAGCTGAGGTGCACCAGACCGGTACAAAAGAAAGTTAATTCTTGGATGCAAAATAGTGGCTCCATACTGAAAGACTGTTTTGAATGCACAGACTGGCAGGTCTTCAGAGAACTGCTGAAAATGAGGGAGCGTTATACCTGGAGGAATACACATCCTGGTTCTGCTGGAGGTTTCTTCCTTTTAAAAGGGAGTTTTTCCTTTCCCCTGTTGCCATGGTGCTTGCGCAGGATGGGAGACTGCGATGAAGTGAAGATTCAACTATTCTGCTTGCTTCCTTAAATAGAGAACGTTACTAATTGGCTTTTCTACTGTATGCATGTGAATGTTCCTGTAAAGTGCCCTGAGACAACTTTGTTGTGATATGCTGCTAAATAAATAAACTGAACTGAATTGAATCCTTAGTTTTGGGGTACATTAGTAAATGTGTTGATGACGTCACACCATCAGATATGTTCCTTCCGGTTCTGGCAAGCTGATGGACGGCAGCTCCCCCCGGCTTCTCTGTAGTTGTTTATCATCAAACTGACCCGTTTTCGAACCGGACTAAAGTTGGTCCCCCTTCCAACCGAATTCGGTGTTCAGTGACTCAGAGAGCCGGACGGCACTGTCCAAAAAAAATTTATTTCGGTCCAGGACCGGCCGCTCCCACCCCACCGGCCACTCTGAGCACACCCTGCTGGCCAGGTGACCCCTCGAGCTGGGGAGTCGTTGCACGAAGGTCCGGTGTTTGTTTTCTCTCTCTGGACCCCAACGAACTTCTCATCTGGACCTTTGTGGTTCCACCTGGTTCCGACAAGAATCGCTGGGTGGTATTTTGCTGGTTTTCTGCTGGACTGGCCCTCGTGGTGTCTTCATTGGTGGGGGGGGGGGAGTGTACCTGTGTCCCCTGAACTGGACCAGAACCGAACCGAGGTGGCTGTGGGGGACTTCGTCTTCAACAGAGCCGGTCTCAGCTTCAGTGAGCAGCCTGTTACTTTTAAACGAAGGACTGTCCACCTCCGTGGGAATCGCTCTGTTTCACTTGGAGGAAACGCCCCGATGCTTTGGATCAAAGCATCAGAAACGTTTGAAGCATTCAGTTTTAACTTGTTGTCCGTTACCAACTCAGAAATAGACTGTAGTTAATGTTGTAATACCATATTTACTTGATCCGAACTATCAAAAGACACATAAATAGTTGTATCATCAGCATATTTCTTATTGGAACATGCTGCCTTCTGTTATTACAGTAATTGCTGATCATGCTAATTTTAAAAAGAATCTTTTAAAAAATCTATAAAAGATAATGAAATAAAATTAAATTGATGAAATTATAAATTTATAGTAGAAACGAAGTTTGTTTGTTAACTTTGGAATTGGTGACTTTTTGTGTTTTTAATTCTTGTGTTCTTTTAAAGTATTACGTCATTTTGTAATGCTTGTAAAATGTTGTTATTGACAAGGTTGATTTGAATTTTTATATTTTGATTTTGTTTTTAGGCAGCACGGTGGCGCAACTGGTAGAGCTGCTGCCTCTCAGCGAGCAGGTCCCCGGTTCAAATCCCGATTTGGAGTCCTTTCTGGGTGGAGTTTGCATGTTCTCTCCGTGCATCCGTAGGTTTTCTTCAGGTACTCCAGTTTCCTCCCACAGACCAAAAACATGCATGTTAGGCTGATTGGTATCTCTGAATGGTCCCTAGGTGTGAGTGAGAGAGTGAATGGTTGTTTGTCTCGTTTTTCTGTATGTGTCCCTTTGATGGACTGCAGACCTGTCCAGGGTGTCCCCCGCCTCTCGCACAGTGATTGCTGGACATGGGCACCGGCGACCCCCGTGACCCAAAATGGAAGAAGCGGGTAAAGATAATGGATGGATGGATGGATGAAACCCATTACTTCCAGGCCAACACAGTAGCACTGCTAGCACTGTTTTGTTCATTGATGTGATTCCATGACTGTAGCTCTCTCCCACAGACATGAAGATATCACATCCCCGTACTTACAGGATGCATTCAGACTTCTTTGCATGTCCCTGTCTTCAGTAGGAGGACACTAGTTTGAAATAGTCATTGATAAATTGAATCAATATCTAATTACAAGCTGCACATCATGGTGCTTCTGCAGGGGGAATAGAAATAGGCCTTCACTTCCTCATTAAACTAAGGGCTCAATAAGACCTTGCAGATTATTTCTTCATCCATCATTTGCATGCTGCTCCATTAATGGCCCCTTACGTTGAAAATCTATAAAATCCTTTATTTTTCTTGCCTTAAAGTCAGCAGTTTTCAGAAGAGCAAGATTTGTCTTGCTGCATCCCATCACGCAGCCGAAGCTGAATTCGATTTACACCAAAAAAGGTAATGACATCCCGATAAAAGGTATGTTTGACTTGTAGAAATTTAACAGCCTTTATTCTGGGCTCTGTAATAGACATAATTTTAGAATGATCAAGGTAAATGGACTGTACTTATATAGCGCCTTTCTATCCTGGGTCCCCTCCTATTCTCTTTATACCTGCTGCCGCTTGGTGCTATTTTCCAGAAACACAACATGCCCTTCCACTTCTATGACGATGACTGTCAAATTTACTTCCCCCTAAGACACAATGGTACATGCTCTATTCAACCGCTGCTCAACTGCCTGGCTGACATCAGGGACTGGATGGCTTTAAACTTCTTAAGTTTCAATGAAAAGAAGTCTGAAGTCATGTTGTTCCCTCCCAACGACACGATCACAAACCACTGCATCGACCTCTCTGCTCTAACCCTGTCAGAAAAACAAAGAGTCACTAATCTGGGCATGATCATGGACCCTTCCCTGAAATTTAACAATCATGTAAACATGATTGTTAAATCATGTTTCTTCCAACTGAGGCGGCTGTCTAAACTGAAGCCCATATTGACCAAAAAGAACCTGGAGACAGTAATACATGCATTCATTACATCTAGGCTTGATTACTGCAATTCACTCCTGTTTGGTATCAGTCAGACCTCCATTGCACGACTACAACTGGTCCAGAATGCAGCAGCCCCATTTTTAACCAGTACAGGCAAAAGATAGCACATTACACCAGTTTTGGCCTCACTGCACTGGTTACCGGTTCACTTTCAAATCCAGTTCAAAATACTCATGTATGTCTACAAATCACTGAACAGTGTCAACCCCCCCCCCCCCATCTCTCTGATCTGCCACAACCGTATGTCCCACCACGTTCCCTGAGGTCAGCAGACCAGTTGCTCCTCACAGTTCCAGGAACTCGTCTTAAGCGCAGAGGTGACAGGGCCTTCTCTGTAGCAGGACCAAGACTTTGGAACGAGTTACCTCTGCTTGTCAGACAGGCCCCCTCCCTCTCGGTTTTCAAGTCCCGTTTAAAAACTCTCTACTATTCAGTAGCTTTCAACACCAGATGATCTGTGTTTTGATCCTGTATGCTCTACACTGGTTTGTCGTCATTATCTGCATCGTTTTTATGTCTATATTCTGATTTACCTCATTTTGTATTTTGCTTCGTGTGTTACCTGTTGTTCTGTCTGTACAGCACTTTGGTTGGCCTTGTTGCTGTTTTAAGTGCTCTATAAATAAAATGGTATGGTATGGTATCTTATCCAGACACACAAAGCTCTTTACAACAATCTGTGTCCTCATTTACCCATTCATACAGCTCTATACTAGATCTCTACAAAGATAATGGAACAAATCATTCTAAAGAGACTAATCAGAGCTTTATCACATTCAGACACTGATGGGACACACATCAGAGGCAACGAGGGGTTCAGTGTCTTGCCCGGGGACACTTGGGCATGTGACTGCTGTTGGATTCGAACCCCCAACTCTTGCATTGGAGGACGACTGCTCCAACCACTCAGCCTCATGTTCAGCACACCTGTACTACAGGTGACTCAGCGAGTGGTTAGAGTGGTCCAGAACATCCTCTGTCTCTAAATCTCTGGGTATTGCTCCATGTTTTTATATCCTCTAATAAGACTAGTCGTTGTTAAAGGCATTTTCTGCACCACTTTGCACATGCTTTTATATCCACTTGTCTAACTGCATACATGTGGATGTATTAATTGCTTATGTGTCACAATAAATGATAGTTTTCGCATCATTAACACTTTCCCAGCATCACCTCTAAATGTTGCCAATAAACCAACACCCACACATTTCCACGGTCATTTCATTCCTGATACGTCTGAAGTTGTGAGTGAAAAAGGGCGAGCACCACCTTTATGTGCATACGCACTCTTTGCACATGAGGCCCCATGTAAGCTAGTCCCACTGCTGCTCATCAATCATGCACATTTTGAAGACTGCTCCCTTCTTACATGTAGGTGTTCTGAAGGAAACCCTTAATCCCCCCCAGGGAAATAAGGTAAAGAATCTGACTATACACTAATAAACAATGAGCATCTCTTCAAAGATCCTGTTCAATAATCCAGGTAAAGAAGCCAACAATGTTCAGTCCGGTCATCTGACTGAACATTGTCCAATGACCATCTCTGTTAATGGTTACCACATTAACTGCCAGCAAAGACACTCCAACTCCAGCTCTCCACATCACAACCTGCGTCTTGGCTCTTTCCTCGGAGTGCTGCTGCTGCTGTTTCCTGTCACTCCAGTGAGTCTGAAAAAGCAGACCCCTCCCCTGAGGACAGCTTGATTGCTGCTCCACAGAAACCTGCTCTAATGACTCACTGGGAGCACATGAACTGAGGTAAATGGCCATGAAATGGAAACATTAAGCTGGTGGTAAATGAGAGCAGAAGGCAGTTTCAGCACAACAAGCAGACACTTATTCAAAACATTTCAACCGAGCTGTGATTTCACATAACTTCTCTTCTTGGGGTTGTTTCATTCATTCTGCATCCCACCGCAGGCAGACATGCAAAACACACGAGCTGCTCGTCAGCCTGATCCTGAGCGCAGCGCCTGCGGTGAGCTTTGTGACAGGTGAGGCACTCACTGTCTGGAATCGGATGCTCACGTATATGAACCCAAAATAGAAGCTTACATTTCAACATAAATTGTTTTTAAATTATTAGAAAATGTTTGACACTTCGATGTGCAGAGATGTTCTTCAACTCAATGACTCTCTCAGGTCGAGGTGTCTTTATTGTCATTCGCACCACATGTGGTACATGTGGTGGAACTAAACAGTTACATGCAACAAAAGTATAAACTGTAAAGAAAAAGATCTTCATCAAGATCTAAGATATGGACTAAGAAATACGCTACACTAAGAATACACTAAGCACTAGTAGTACAAAAACAATGCACCAAACAGCAGCACGAACATGAGTCTGTGTGAGCAGAGGAGGATGAATGAACACAGCAACGTGAAATGAATCAGCAGCAACATGAAATGAATCAGCAGCACATATCAACAATCAAGTGGCATTACAGTGTTTTTTTACAGTAATTTTCACAGTAATAATCCCGACTAGGGATTCATGAGTCTAACAGCCTCAGGGTAGAAGCTGTTCCTCAGTCTAGTGGTTCTACACTTAATGCTCCTCAACCTCCTTCCTGAGGGGAGTGGGGCAAAAAGTGTGTGTGCTGGGTGAGTGTGGTCCTTCATGATGCAGGTGGCCCAGAGTCTCTGATGAGCTTTCTTCATCAGGCTGGTGGTGTTGTTGCTCCAGCTGAGGTTGTTGTTCAGGTGCACACCCAAGTACTTGTAGCTGGAGACCACTTCCTATATTTGGGGGGGTGGGGGTGGGAGGGTGTAGATGTGTTTGTTCCATCTGAAGTCCACGATCATCTCCTTTGAGAGCAGTGTGGACCACAGAGGAGATGGCGTCCTCTGTTGATCTATCCTTGTGGTGTGTGTACTGGTGAGGGTCCTCGCTGATGTTGGCTTTGATGTGTGTCATGACCAGTCTTTCAAAGCATTTAGGGTGCGTTCACACCAGCCCTGTTTCGTCCGCTTTAATCCAACTCTAGCTCGTTTTCCTAGAAAGTCCGGTTCGTTTGGGGAGGTGTGAACGCACCATCGAACTCTGTCAAGGAACAAAAAGTTGAACTCTGGCCCGGGCTAAAACCTAGGTCTGGGTCCGGTAGAAGAGAACTCCAGCGCGGTTCCAGTACAGTGTGAATGTAAACAGACCGGGCCCGCTCCACAGGACAAACAAACACACATTTCTCTCATATGGAGCCGTCAGCTGCCTTGTGTGAAGAACAACATTCTCCATGGTCTTCTGTCTCATCTTCTGCTCATGCTGAGTCCATTGTTGAAAAATGGCAAAATAGAACTCCTAAAACTGCTCAAATTTGACGCCACTCCGTTTTTGTTTTTATTTCCAGAAGAAGAAGAAGAAGAAGAGTCTTCTTCAGAGGTTTTTGTGTCGTTTCTTTCAGTAGTTCTTGGTGCAGCGCCCCCACAGGTGAGTGCAGAACTCTGCTGCGCGCCTGTTAACTCGGGCTCGTAGGCGCGAGCATATTACTCCCATCCTGGCGTCCCTTCATTGGCTCCCTGTGCACTACAGAATTAACTTTAAGCTTTTGCTGTTTGTTTTTAAATGTCTGAGCAACCTTGCCCCACCAGATCTGTCTGAGCTGCTTCAGCCTTACTGTCCACCCCGATCCCTACGATCAGCTGATCAGCTGCTGCTGACAGTCCCTAAAACTAGGCTGAAGCTCAGAGGTGACAGAGCGTTTGCTGTTGTTGCTCCCAGGTTGTGGAACACTTTACCCTTGAGCGTCAGACAGGCCTCCTCTCTTCCTGTTTTTAAATCTCTTTTAAAGACACTTTTATTCTTTGGCTTTTAACACGTGATCTTATCTTTTATGGCTTTTAATACACCTGCTGTGAAACTGGTATGTGAATGCTTTGTATGTTTTTATTGTTTTATTGTGCAGCACTTTGGCTACCCTTGTGGTTTTTAAAATGTGCTATATAAATAAAGTTGATTGATTGATTGATTGATTGATTGAAGTCTGCCGGACCTGTTTTCTATACGGGGACTAGTGAGTACTGTTGATTTCTCAGCAGGAGCTGGCTTTACATCTCCTCATAGTGGTTCTATTATATTATTATAGTTGGGATCTGCTTGACGAACGTGGTTCAGTGAAAGGTATTGCCCCACAAGAGTAAATAAGGAAAAAAAGAGATAGAGAAAAAAATCCCTGAAAATCATTTAAAATAGTCAGAGTAGTTGAAAATTATACAAAAGAAAACAATACACAGTAAGCTCTGTGAATACGTAATTTACAGAGTTTACTATAAGGAACTACTTTGTGCGGTGAATGACTTTTTATGGTGTGGCTTTGCCACCCCTGCCCCCATGAACCAGAACCACTGATCATTAGCTGTACAGTTGTTCTTGCATCTTGCTCAGCTAATCTTTAATTCAGAGGGCGTGCTTCTTGACACAGTGCAATTAATTACTCTTTTTGTTCATTAAAGCCTTTTAGGAGACCAGCATGTTTTATATTTTGCTTTAATTACTTTGGGCTTTGGCAGGATTCTATTTCCAAGATGCATTGAAAGCAGAAGCAGAGTGGGATCCAATTAGACGGAGCTCTCTGTGTTTATCTGTCCCTGAAAGGAGACTAAAACATCAAGTCTGGCTTTCAAAGTGTGCAGAGAATATAGATATTTACTAGAGCTATGTGTTGTATGTGTTGTAATGGATTAGCATACCTTTGAAATGGTGTTAGCTGCTTCAGGTCAATTGATTTGCCATTCAGTTTTATTCCTCTGAGGTTCTCAGAACATATAAATCTCAAAGGCTGTTTGATCTGCTCAGCAAAAAAAAAAACCCACAACCTTCAGAAAGAAAGGTAAAAACACACATTACGTTCCCTGAGACTGAAGGGGTAAAGAAAGCAAATCATCTGTATTTAAATTTCCTTTGCAGTAACTCTATAGACTAAACGGTTAAAAAGATCTAATCCATTTGATGGATTCATGGGAACAGCCAGCTAATAAACTGGACATCAGATACTGTCTAGATCATGAACAGTTGTAATTATTTTGGGCTGGTTGTCAGGACATGACTTTAACTTTGTGAAGTCACATATCTAACTACATCCACACGTTTTATTCTAGTATTATATTCAGAAATGTTCAACTTTAACAAAGCACCTATGTCCCAGACAGCAGACTTCCTAGTGGTTCCCAGGGTTGATAAAATTATAATGGGAGGAAAGTCCTCTTATAAAGATGGTGAGCTTGGGTTTCTTGAGCTATCATCTAGGTCTGCTGCTGTAAACTGCCGGAGGGCAAACTGACCCCAGCTTCTCACTCCGCTACTGTTTTTACTCACTCTACTCTTCATGACTGTATTTGTATTTATAACTGTTAACCTGTTTTTTGCTTTGTTTTTGTTAAGATTCTGGTGTGCAGTAGAACCCATGTGCAGGAAGGACTCAGAAAACTCAGGATTTAAAGTCCCTTATTTAAAGCCTGAACTGTTGTCCACAGGACAAAAGTCCAGGCAGGCAGCCGGGAGATCGTCCAGCATGGGGCAATGGTTCCGGTGGACGGCCGGGGGACTGTCCAGCATGAGACAACAGTCCTGGCAGGCAGCCTGGAGATCGTCCATCACAGGGCAGGAGCTCTGGCAAGCGGACATGAGGCGGTCCATAACCGGGCAGGAGCTGTGTCCACCTGGACCCTCTCTGACTTTGGGCGAAAGGAAACAAAGAGACCACTGGAGATGCTGAGGTGGCAGACGAAGAAACCACTGAAGAGGTCATGACGGCAGGTGAAGAAACCACTGGAAAGGCTGCGGCTGCCAGTGAACCATTGATTTTCTTTGCAGCTCTGCAGCAGACAAAAGGACCAGCAGCTCTGCAGCAGGCAAAGGGACCAGGGGATCTGCAGCAGGCGAAGGACCAACAGCTCTGTCAGGTCTAACAGGACTTCAGAGAAGCTGGGGAGACTGACTCCAACATCTTCTGTGCAGCCTTCACCACTCTCTGCAAAGCTTTTCTTTCTGCAGCTGTGCAGCCTCCATGCCACACATTGATGTATGCATACCACGAGAATAGATCAACAGAATACTCCATCTCCTCTGTGGTTCACACTGCTCTCACCCACCTGGAGCAGAAGGACTCCTACATCCGTATACTCTTTGTGGACTTCATGTCTGCCTTCAACAGCATGATCCCTCAAACCCTGATGGACAAACTACTCACTCTAGGATTAAGTTCCTCCATTTGCAACTAGGTCCTAGGCTTCTTAACAAAGAGACCTCAGTCAGGAAGGATCCACAACTTCTACTCCACCATAACCCTCAACACTGGCTCCCCTCAGGGCTGTGTGCTGAGACCTCTCTTGTTCACACTGCTCATGTATGACTGTGCACCTACCCATCCAGGCTGTCACATTGTAAAGTTTGCAGATGATACAGCGGTGGTGGGATGCATCACAAACAATGATGAGTCCAGCTACAGGCAAGAGGTGGAACACCTGGAGAGCTGGTGCAGAGAGAATAACCTTCACATCAATGTGTAGAAGACAAAGGAGATTGTCGTGGACTTCAGAAAGAACAAACACACCTACTACTCCCCTGAACATAGGAGGATCTGCGGTGGAAGTGGTCTCCAGCTACAAGTACTTGGGTGTGCACCTGAATGACAACCTCAGCTGGAGCAACAACACCACCAGCCTGATCAAGAAAGCTCATCAGAGCATGCATCAGGATACTCATCAGAGACTCTACTTCTTCAGGCGGCTGAGAAGAGCTGGTCTGGAAGCTCAGTCCTCACCTCCTTCTACAGGTGTGCAGTGGAGAGCATCCTGTGCTCCAGCATCAACGTGTGGCATGGAGGTTGCACAGCTGCAAAAAGAAAAGCTTTGCAGAGAGTGGTGAAGGCTGCAAAGAAGTCTGTTGGTGTCAGCCTCCACGCCATCAACATCTACATATCCAGATACAGGAAGAGGGCCAGCTGCATCATGAAGGACCACACTCACCCAACACACATACATTTTGCCCTGCTCCCCTCAGGAAGGAGGTTAAGGAACATTAAGTTTAGAACTACTAGACTGATGAATAGCTGCTACCCTGAGGCTGTTAGACTCATGAATCTCTAACTAGAATAATCACTGTAAAAAATCACATCATGTTGTTGTTGATCTATTTCATGTTACTGTGTTCATTCATACTCATCTGTTTGTGCTACTGTTCGGCATATTGTTTTTATGCTATTAGGGCTCAGCATATTTTTAGTTAATGTTTTTCTTAGTTCATATCTTAGATCGTATTACTGTTTTTCTTTTACATTTTATTGTTGGATGTAACTGGAACTCTGTGCACACAATTTCGTTCCACCACATGTATCACATGAGGTGCGAATAACAAATAAGTAACTATGATTCTGACTCTGGGCAGCACGGTGGTGCAACTGGTAGAGCTGCTGCCTCTCAGAGAGCAGGTCCCTGGTTCAAACCCCGGTCCAGGGGCATTTCTGGGTGGAGTTTGCATGTTCTCTCCGTGCATGCGTGGGTTTTCTCCGGGTACTCCGGTTTCCTCCCACAGACCAAAAACATGCATGTTAGGCTGATTGGTAACTCTAAATTGTCCCTAGGTGTGAGTGAGAGAGTGAATGGTTGTTTGTCTCCTTTGTCTCTATGTGGCCCTGTGATGGACTTGCGACCTGTCCAGGGTGTCCCCTGCCCCTCGCACAGTGATTGCTGGACATGGGCACCAGCGACCCCCGTGACCCAAAATGGAACAAACGGGTAAAGATAATGGATGGATGGATGGATGGATTCTGACTCTGCAGCAGGCGAAGGGACCAAGACACCTGCAGCAGGCATAGACACCAGAAGATCTACAGCAGTTGTAGACACCAGAAGATCTACAGAAGAAGATGCAACCAGCAGATTTCAAGGATACAAGGATTCAAGGTTCTTTATTGTCATACACACCACATGTGGTACATGTGTTGGAATGAAATTGTGTACACAGGGTCCCAGTTACATCCAACAAAAGTATAAAATGTAAAAGAAAAACAGTGATAAGCTCTAAGATATGAACCAAACTTTAACTAAAAATACACTAAGCACTAGTAGTATGAAAAAAATATGCCAAACAGCAGCACAAACATGAGTCTGTGTAAACAGATGAGTATGAATTAACACAGCAGCATGAAACACATCAGCAGCACCATGATGTGATTTTTCACTGTGATTATTCTGGTTAGAGATTCATGAGTCTAACAGCCTCAGGGTAGAAGCTGTTCCTCAGTCTAGTGGTTCTACACTTAATGCTCCTTCACCTACTGCCTGAAGGGAGCAGGACAAAACGTGTGTGTGCTGGGTGAGTGTGGTCCTTCATGATGCAGGTGGCCCTCTTCCTGCTTCTGGAGGTGTAAATGTTTGTGATGGTGGGGAGGCTGACTCCAACAGACTTCTGTGCAGCCTTCATCACTCTCTGCAAAGCTTTTCTTTCCGCAGCTGTGCAGCCACCATGCCACACATTGATGATTAGGTGTGTTTGTTCCATCTTAAGTCCACGACCATCACCTTCGTCTTCTTCACATTAATGTGAAGGTTGTTTTTCCTGCACCAGCTCTCCAGGTGTCCCACCTCATGCTTGTAGCTGGACTCATCGTTGTTTGTGATGCATCCCACCACCGCTGTATCATCTACAAACTTTACAATATGACAGCCTGGATGCGTAGCTGCACAATCATACGTGAGCAGAGTAAATAGGATCCGAGTCAGCACACAGTCCTGAGGAGAGCCAGTGTTGAGGGTTATGATGGAGGACAATAAATAGTTTATCCTTACTGACTGCGGTCTGTTTGTTAAGAAGTCTAGGACCCAATTACAAATGGAGGGGCTTAGTCCGAGAGTGAGTAGTTTGTCCATCAGGGTTTGGGGGATAATGGTGTTGAATGCAGACTTGAAGTCCACAAAGAGCCTATGGACATAGGAGTCTTTCTGCTCCAGATGGGTGAGAACAGTGTGGACAACAGACGAGATGGTATCTTCTGTTGATAGATTCTCATGGTATGTGTACTGGTGAAGGTCCTCGTTGATGTTTGTTTTGATGTGGGTCATGAAGGAGTGAACAATGCCCCAAAGACCCATCTCTGCCTGATGCCCTCAACAAGTTCTATGCACGCTTTGAAGACCCGAACAGACCACCCAGCACCAGACTCACCTCACCACCGGATGAAGAGCATCTCAGCGTGACCTCAGCAGAAGTAAGGAGTACCTTCAGGAGGATTAATCCGCACAAAGCAACTGGCCCAGACAACATCCCCAGAAAAGTGTTGAAGGAATGTGCTGATCAGCTCTGTGAGGTGCTGGCAGACATCTTTAACACCTCACTTACCCTGGAGACAGTTCCCACCTGCCTGAAGACTGCCACCATCATCCCAGTCCCAAAAAGCTCTACAGTGACTGGTCTGAATGACTATCGGCCAGTGGCCCTCACCCCGATAGTCGCTAAATGCTTCGAAAAACTGATCATGACTCACATCAAAACAACCATCAACATCAACGAGGACCCTCATCAGTACGCATACCGTGAGAACCGATCAACAGAGGATGCAATCTCCTCTGTGGTCCACACTGCACTCAACCACCTGGAGCAGAAAAACTCTTACGTCCGTATGCTCTTTGTGGACTTCACATCCGCCTTCAACACCATGATCCCCCAAACCCTGATGGACAAACTATCCACACTAGGACTAAGCCCCTCCATCTGCAACTGGGTACTAGACTTTTTAACAAACAGACCACAGTTAGTGAGGATCCACAACCTCTCCTCCTCCACCATAACCCTCAGCACTGGCTCTCCTCAGGGATGTGTGTTGAGCCCCCTCCTGTTTACTCTGCTCACATATGATTGTGCAGCTACCCATCCAGGCTGTCACATTGTAAAGTTTGCAGATGATACAGCGGTGGTGGGATGCATCACAAACAATGATGAGTCCAGCTACAGGCAGGAGGTGGAACACCTGGAGAGCTGGTGCAGAGAGAATAACCTTCACATCAATGTGAAGAAGACAAAGGAGATGATTGTGGACTTCAGAAGGAACAAAAACACCTACACCCCCCTGAACATAAGAGGATCTGCGGTGGAAGTGGTCTCCAGCTACAAGTACTTGGGTGTACACATGAATGACAACCTCAGCTGGAGCAACAACACCACCAGCCTGATCAAGAAAGCTCATCAGAGACTCTACTTCCTCAGACGGCTGAGGCGAGCTGGTCTGGGAAGCTCAGTCCTCACCTCCTTCTACAGGTGTGCAGTGGAGAGCATCCTGTGCTCGAGCATCAATGTGTGGCATGGAGGCTGCACAGCTGCAGAAAGAAAAGCTTTGCAGAGAGTGGTGAAGGCTGCACAGAAATCTGTTGGAATCAGTCTCCCCACCATCACAGACATCTACACCTCCAGATGCAGGAAGAGGGCCACCTGCATCATGAAGGACCCCATCCACCCAGCACACACACTTTTTGCCCCACTCCCCTCAGGAAGGAGGTTAAGGAGCATTAAGTGTAGAACCACTAGACTGAGGAACAGCTTCTACCCTGAGGCTGTTAGACTCATGAATCTCTAACTAGAATAATCACTGTGAAAAACCATATCATGTTGCTGCTGATCTGTTTCATGTTGCTGCTGATCTGTTTCAATGTTGATGTGTTCATGCGTGCACATCTGCTCACAGACTCATGTTCATGTTTGTGCTGATGTTCAATGTTTTATGTTATGAGTGCTTAGTGTATATTTAGTTGATGTTTTTCTTAGTTCATATCTTAGATGTTATTACTGTTTTTCTTATACATTTTATTGTTGGATGTAACTGGGACCCTGTGTACATAATTTCGCTCCACCACATGTACCACATGAGGTGCGAATGACAATAAAGAAACTCTGACTCTGACTCTGACTCTGACCAGTTTTTCGAAGCATTTAGCGACTATCGGGGTGAAGGCTATTGGCCGTTAGTCATTCAGAAAAGTCACTGTAGAGCTCTTTGGGACTGGGATGGTGGTGGCTGTCTTCAGGTAGGTGGAAACTGTTGCCAGGGTGAGTGAGATGTTAAATATGTCAGCACCTCACTGAGCTGATTGGCACATTCTTTCAGCACCTTCCCAGGGATGTTGTCTGAGCCAGTTGATTTGTGAGGATTAATTCTCCTGAAGGTAGTCCTCTCTTCGACTGAGGTCACACTGAGAGAAGCTCTTCTTCCATTGGTGAGGTGAGTCTGGTGCTGGGTGGTCTGTTCGGGTCTTGAAAGCTTGCGTAGAACTTGTTGAGGGCGTCAGGCAGTGATGGTCTCTAGGGCATTGTTCACTTCGTCTTTATAATCTGTTATACACTAAATTCCCCTCCACATGCTCTGTTGGCCTTGTGAGGTAAATTGACCCTGAATCCTCTGTGCATATGTGGCCTTGGCCCTTTTCATACCCGCATCCAGCTCTTTCCTTGTCCTTCTCAGTTCCTGTGAGTTTCCAGACCTGAAGACAGTGTTCCTTGCTTCCAAAAGGGTGCGAACCTCTGCATTCAGCCAAGGCTTCCTGTTCGGATATCTTTTAACATGTCTGATGTTGGTGACGTCATCAGCACATTTGCTAATGTACCTCAGGACTGAGGATTTGTATTTCTCCAGGTCTAGTGCCCCATCATTTTCAGCAGCTTCTCTGAAGACCTGCCAGTTTGTGCATGTGAAACAGTTTTTCAGTATGGAGTCAATGTTCTGCATCCAAGATTTAACTTACTTTTGTATCGGTTTGGAGCGTCTCAGCGGAGGGAAGTAAGCAGGAGCCAGGAATATGGAAATATGATCATAGAGTCCTAGGTGGGGACGGGGTGCATCTTTGTATGCATCTTGTACGTTTGTATAAACATGGTCCAGTGTGTTGTTTCCACATACTGGTATGGCCACATGCTAGTAAAATCTTGACAGGCAGTCCTTTAGGTTTACGTGATTAAAGTCACCAGTCACCATGATTTACAGGTAGTGTAGAGTTTAGGGGGATTGCAGGTGGTGTGAGGACCAGAGATGCTGCAGCTGATGTAGATCCCAGTGAGACTGCAGCTGTCCTAGAGACCAGGGAAACTGCAGCTGTCATAGATACCTAAGGGACTGCAGGAGGTGTAGCCACTTCAGGGACTGTAGGAGGCATAGCCACTTCAGGGACTGTAAGAGGTGTTGCTGGTTCAGGGGCTGCAGGAAGCATTGCTACTTCAGGAACTGCAGGTAGCGTCGCTGCTGTAGTGAACTTAACCCGATGTCAAAACTAAGCCTAAGGTCAAATCCCTTGACCTTAAGAACCTTGTGGGACATAAACTGTCATTTCATTGATTTGAATCCAGAAATACAGGTTCACCCATCCTGAGACTTTCCTTCTTGAAAATCAAGTGAAAGAACACTCTCTTTTTATTATCATTACTATTTTACAAATGTTGATAATCAAAGTGTCTTAGTTCAAACCATTTTAGATGTTGCAGTGAACTAATCAATTTTATTAACTGTGAAACAGTGTAATGATTTTTTAATGCTTATGCAGAGTTAGAATTCATGTTAAGGTCTGTTACAGATTTTTATGCATTTTCTGATTTCTGTCTTTGAATGAGCAAGTGTGCGTTTTCCAAGGTCAGGAGTCGAAGCAGACATGTGTCTTGTTTACATCCTCTCAGACGTCAACGGAGGAGTTGGCACCTGTTTCTAAAACTCGCCAAAACAAAACTCTCTCTGTCTCTGAGAACAGTTTAATCTGTTCCATAACAATTCTTGCTGTTTTCTGACTTCTAGTAACCTCTTATATCACAAAACACACCCCTGTCTGGTTGATATTACCCAATCAGGGACGCTCAAATATACCGGAAATAGAGCTCTTTAAAATGCCGGTACTTCCTAGTTCTCTCAGTTCGGTGAAGCTTCTGAGGAGTTCGGTGAGGCGCTGAGAAGTCGTTTGGGAGAACAGAAGTCCAGCATGATAAGGCTCCTCCGAGTTGGATTATAATATCCTCCACCTCTGAGTGGAACTTCTGAAGGACCCCACTCATGTGAAGTCTATTGCTGATGTGAGCTGGTGTCGGACGGAATCTCGTCACTACTTCGGACGAGTCACAGCCATCCTATGGAGACGCTGGACAGGTAGTGTAACTGGACCTCCATATCTGCTGATTAATCTTCAGAAAGGTAATGAGTCAAGTTTCCTACCAAAGCGTACCGAGGAAAGCTGGGTTCTGATGGAGAGTGTCGGTTCTGGATAACACTCCCCCTCACACACCATCTTTTACTCCCTTTAAACTTCATTTCCATCTTTAAATTCTTCTCTCAAGTAGAAATCCTTCCAGATAATTTAGAAATGTCTGTGTAAAGTGCTCATCCACCGCCGTGTGGATAATTGATCATAATTGTACAGTTTTCATTAATGTCTGCTGTTCTGCTGAAGAGTGGAAACAATCGCCGAATTGTTTCTCACTACCTGTAAAGCTGTTAATTATGTTGTTATTTTCATATTTTGCCAAATTAATGTAAATGTTTGATGTTAAACTTTGATTCTGTAAAATAAATGACCGCATTCATTTTGATGGGTCAAAAGATAAATGACGTCTCACGTTTACATTTCATTAAATTCAATGCACGTTTTATTCAGTCCAGAAAAATGAAGAATCCGTTTTAATTGATGAATATTTCGCAGCATCTGTTCATCTACACTGCTTCAGGAATATTAACCAGTAAAATGAATAATCTACACTCTGACTGCTAGATATTCTTATTCCTCTTCTTCTTTCAAGTTTTCCCTCTTCAAGGGGTCATCACAGTGAGTAATCCTCTTCCATCTTACTCTGGTCTTACCATGGTCTTGTAAAGTTTTCCTTTGACCTTTGTTGACACCCTTTTGTCACAAAGCACACTCCCAATTTTCTTGGACAATGGACCTCAAGTACTTGAAGTCCTGCACCTTTGTGCCCTCTGCTCCTTGTAGCCTCACTGTTCCACCTGCCTCCCTCTCATTCACACACATGTACTCTGTCTTAATATGGCTGACTTTCATTCCTCTTCTTTCAAGTGCATACCTCGACCTCTCCAACTTATCTTCCTCCTGTTCCCTGTTTTCACCACAGATTACAATGTAATCTGAAAACAACATAGTCCATGGGGATTCCTGCCTGACCTCGTCTGTTACTCAGTCCTTCACCAGAGCAAACAAGAAGGGGCTCAGAGCCGATCCTTGATGCAATCCAACCTCCACCTTGAAGCTATAGATCACTCCTACAGAAGATCACACCACTGCTGTACTCATACATGTCCTATACCAGTCTAACATACTTCTCTGCCACTCTAGATTTTCTCATACAATAGCACACCTCCTGCCTTGGCAACCTGTCATATGCTTTTTCTAAATCCACAAAGACATAATAGAGTTCTTTCTGAACCTCTGTGTACTTCTGGGCGGCTGTGGCTGAGTGGTTAGAGCAGTCGTCTACCAATACAGGAGTTGGGGGTTCGAATCCACCAGCAATCACATGCTGAAGTGTCCCTTGGCAAGACACTGAACCCCTCATCACCTCCGATGTGTGTATGAATGTGATGAAGCACTGATTAGTCTCTTTAGAATGATTTGTTCAATTAGCTTTGTAGAAATCTAGTAGAGTGTTGTATGAATGCGTAAATGAGGACACAGATTGTAGTGTAAAGTGCTTTGAGTGTATTGATCAGATAGAAAGGCACTATATAAGTACAGTACATTTACCATTTACTTCTCTATCAGCATTCTCAAATCAAAAATGGCATATGTGGTGCTCTTTCTTGGCATGAAACCATACTGCTGCTCAAAAATACTGTAGTTACTTCTCATTTAAGTCTAGCTTCCACAAATCTCTCCCAGATCTTCACTGTGTGTCATATCAACTTAATTTCCCTGTAGTTGCTACAACTGTATACATCACCCTTGTTCTTAAAAATTGGTACCAGCACACCTCTTCTCCATTCCTCAGGCATTTTCTCACCCTCAAATACTGTATGCCATTGAATATTTTAGTCAAAATCTTCATTGTCACCTCTCTAAGACATGTCCAGACCTCCACTGGTATGTCATCAGGTCCTACTACCTTCCCATTCTTCATTCTTTTCAGACCTTTCTGGACTTCACCCTCACTAATCTTCCCCACTTCCTGGTCCACAGTTTCTATGACCTCTAGTCTTCTTTCTCTTTCATTTTCTTCATTCATTAGCTCCTCAAAGTATTCCTTCCATCTTCCCATAACACTTTCCTCACTTGTTAGAACATTACAATTACTATCTTTAACATGCCTAACCAGCTGAACATCCTTTCCATCCTGATTCTTCTGTCTTGCCAATTGGTACAAGTCCTTCTCGCCCTCGTTAGTGTCCAGCCTCCCTTACAACTCATCATGCACCTTCCACTTTGCGTTTGCTACCTCCCTCTTTGCTCTACATCCTATCTCCTTATATTCCTGTCTCCTCTCTTCAGTCCTCTCACTGTCATTTTCATCTTGGCCAACCTCTTTCTTTGAACAGCTTCTTGCACTTGATTATTCCACCATCAGGTTTCCTTATCATCCATTCTCTGTCCAGATGACACACCAAGTACCTTCCTACCTGTCTCTCTAATTACTGTTGCTGTAGTAGTCCAGTCATTTGGAAGCTCTTTCTTACCACCCAGAGACTTTAACAGCTCCTCTCTGAAATTCTCACATTCTTCCTTCTTCATCTTCCACTATTTGGTCTTCTTCTCTGATTTTACTCTTTTTCTCTTCTTCACAAAAACAGTCATTCTACACACAACCATCCAATGCTGTTTGGCCACGCTCTTCCCTGCCACAACCTTACAGTCTCCAATCTTCCTCAAGTTTCCTCTTCGACATAGAATGTAATTGAGCCTTCCTCCACTCTTATAGGTCATTCTATGTTCCTCCCGCTTTTGGAAATATGTAAATGGCAAATAGACTGTACTTATATAGCACTTTTCTATCTTATCAAAATACTTAAAACAGATGATTTTATTGTTTTCAACCAGTTTGACACGACTGTCAACAAGGAAGAGGGCCGGCAATGGAGGAGGGGGCGTACCAAAGAGACCATCTTATCACAAGCAAAACTGGTTTGTTCCACTTTGGAGTAAGCTGTTGGGGGAAGAATCAGTTTTTTTTGTGTGTTTCCTTGACTTATGAAGCCCTCCAGATCGAAGGCGAAATGTTTCAGCACAAAAAAAGAAACTCTCCAGATGACCTGACTGAAAAATGTTGGATAGTATACCAGGATTATTGAGTATGGACTTTGTTGATACTTAAAACACTTTACACTACAATCTGTGCTCTCATTTACCCATTCATAGACTATCCATCCGTCCATCCATTATCTTTTACCCGCTTCTTCCATTTTGAGTCGTGGGGGTCACTGGTGCCCATGTCCAGCAATCACTGTGCGAGGGCCGGGGTACACCCTGGACATATCACAAGTCCATCACAGGGACACATAGAGACAAGCGAGACAAACAACCTTTCACTCTCTCACTTACACCTAGTGCTTTATCACATTCATACCACGATGGGACACACATTGGAGGCAATTGGAGGGTTCAGTGTCTTGCCCAGGGACACTTTGGCATGTGACTGCTGGTGGAATCAAACCCCAACTCTTGCATTGGAGGACGACTGTTCTAACCACTCAGCCACAGCTGCCCAAATATGTGTTAACTACATCAATTTCCATTGTCTTGGCAAAATCCACCACCATATGTCCTTCCTGGTTTCTTTCTTTGACACCAAACCTACCCATCATTTCCTCATTCCCTGTTTCCTTCACCAACATGTCCATTCAGGTCTGCTCCAATCACCACTCTCTCCTCCCTGGGAATACTCTCTATCACGTCATCCAGATCCTTCAAAAATGTATCTTTCTCCTCCACATCACATCTAACCTGTAGAGAATAACCACTGTCAGCATCTAACATCAGACCTTCTACTTCTACCTTCAGACACATCACTATCTGACACTCTTTTCACCTCTACTACATTCTTTGCCAACTCCTCCTTCAGGACCACCCCTACTCCATTTCTCTTTCTATCCCCACCATGGTAAAACAGTTTGAACCCTGCTCCAATGTTGTGAGCCTTGCTGACCTTCCACTTGGTCTCTTGGACACATAAAGCATCTACCTTCCTTCTCTGCATCATGTCAGCCAGCTCTCTACTTTTGCCTGTAATTGTCCCCACATTTAGAGTTGCAACCCTCAGTCCTAGATTCTTGACTTTCCTCTTCTCCCTCTGTCCATGACATGTTTGACATGTTTCCCTCCTCGTGGTCTTTGACTAACAGTAGCACAATTTCCACCGGCACCCTGTTTGTCAACAGCATTGATGGCGGTCGTTGTTAACCCATGCCTCCACCAATCTGGCATGGTTTTGCTTTGATGAACTCGTATTATAATTTTGGCAGAATTGTTTTACATCGGATGACCTTCCTGACACAACCCTCACCATTTACCCGGGCTTGGGACCGGCACAAGAGATAGACTGGCTTGTGCTCCCTAGTGGCTGGTTTACCCTGACCTCCTCAGATTACAGGAATATTAATCAGTAAAACGAATAATCTACACCCTGACCTCCTGAGAGTATAGTAATAATATTCAGTAAAATGACAGGTTTAGAGCAGTTTACCACAGACGACTGAGCATGCATCAGGATGTTACCACACACAGAAAACAGGCTAATAAGAACAAACTTATACAAACAGGCTAATAAGAACAGGTGAAAACTAAACAGTTGTGCATTGAAACACCAGCAGGAAACAATATGAAAAGATAAAACTTTATTGTGATTTAGAACAGACATTTTTTCTGGCCATTGACACAAGAGTTTATTAATCTTCTGCATGTGGCATTCTCAAACTGACAAGCTTTGATAGTGAGCAGTGCAAACGCTCACCTAATAACTAAATTATTAAAAAGCTTTGCAGGTGCAACATATTGTTGAAAATATGCAGAATACAAAATTCATGCATCCTCTGAAAAAAAATACCCAGACAGATCACCGGTCATGTGACTGTTATGATTATATTGATCCAATATTATATTATCCAATCCAATCAGATGGTAGACAGAGGTCAGCTGGTTCCAGGTCGGTGGGATGCAGAAACTAGATGAAGGAACTCTCATTGGTTAGGACTTCACTGTCTGGAGAGAAGGCTCAGCTCTGTCAGAGACAGCAGGATGTTGGTTTAGTAACTGACAGGACATTTAACCACTCACAGTGTTGATGGTGATGTGGACCAGAACTTGGGCTCTGAACATTCAGGAAATCCCTACAGGAGCCATTTATTTATGCAAACCACGTAAAATTTTGTGATGCATTCAAGTGCAATCCACTCTGAAATTTAGCTGCTCTAAAAATAAAGTGTATATATCAGATTTAAATTTACACTTTTTATATTAAAGTTGCATTTTGACTTCAATATACGATGAGGTTTTTACAGAAACAAGTTAAACAGTGCTATTAAATTTCAGTGGGAGATATAAAAATTACATGTTGCACTTGAAAGCACGAGTGTTGCTGAGCAGGTGGTTATAAATGTGTGGAATACGTCCAAACTGGAATGTTCCATCCGGGTGACCGTTTTTTTCAGGAGTCTAATAAATGACAAAATAACAACCATAAGAAAGAATTACAAAGTTAAAACCAACATAAATCATATAAAATTCAACAGATTAAATGAGAAAGTTGTTCAAAACCAAGATGGACCAGGACACGTGGTGGAGACTACTTCCTGAAAGGGTTTAACCACAGCTCTTCTTGTGTCTGTAGAGAATGAGCCAAAGTTCAGCTTTTTATTTTGCAGCTGGTTCAAACAAACTGCGTCCGAGAAACGCGTCAGAAACCAGGACAGGAATACTCCGCGATGTGAATGTAGAGCGTCTCTGTTCGAACATCAAAGGAAAGGAATACATTTGAAACAACGAAAACATCAAACTGAAAGAAACGTTCGATCTAAAAGAACCTGCAGCTGAAACTAATTAAAACTGATTATGTTTTTATTTATTTATTTGTTTTTGCCTGTTGAAAAAGAAACCTGGATCTCCAGAACCCATGTTTGAATCCAGGGGCTGCAGAGCAGGTTCAGAGCTGTCTGGAAGCAACACAGATGTTCTTCTTGGTCAGATCCTAAGAGGCTCTGGTGTCCAAGATCAAATTCTGTAATAAATCCAAACAGTTCTTGTTTCCATCAGTTGAACATGGAGACAGAGAATGTTACTTTTAGGTTGACCTTCTTGTCTGAAACAAATGGCAACCTGAAGTTCTTTGGCGTGTTTTTACTCAAACGACATCTCCACAGTGTGAATAAATACCTCCATGTTGGATCCTTGTGAGTTCCAGCGGCTCCTCTGACCTGTTGAACAAACAGTAGTTTGAGTGATGGTGAGGAATGGTGCAAGAGAAGCCCCATCAGTGCTGAGTGTTTGCTGGTGTCTGACCTTCCAGAGATCTTCTTCTGCAGGAAACCAGTAGAGCTGCTGATAACAGTATCACCGTGATGCCCAGAGTCCCCCCAACGATCAGAGGAACATCTGCAGAGTTTGAATAAGTTGCTTTACTCTGACACCTCCTACTGGATCAGGAGCACCTTGTTAGCCTGTCTCATTATCTAAACTTTAGTTTTAATCTGTCAAAAACCTTTTTTTTTTTTTTCGGATGTGGCACTCATAAATTGGACTCTGTCTTTAGGTGGTGTCTAAAGGAACTGAGAATTACAGACTGAAGCACAAAGAAACTAAGTGCCCCACACTGAAGGACTTTAATAAAACAAGCTGACGACAACAAACAATCAGCTAAACGAGGAACATTCATGATCAGACATACCATACCACTTTATTTATAGAGCACTTAAAACAGCTACAAGGCCAACCAAAGTGCTGTACAGACAGAACAACAGGTAACACACAAAGCAAAATACAAAATGAAGTAAATCAGAATAGACATAAAAACGATGCAGATAATGACGACAAACCAGTGTGGAGCATACAGGATCAAAACACAGATCATCTGGTGTTGAAAGCTACTGAATAGTAATGGGTTTTTAAACGGGACTTGAAAACTGAGAGGGAGGGGCCTGTCTGACAAGCAGAGGTAACTCATTCCAAAGTCTTGGTCCTGCTACAGAGAAGGCCCTGTCCCCTCTGCGCTTGAGACGAGTTCCTGGAACTGTGAGGAGCAACTGGTCCGCTGACCTCAGGGAGCGTGGTGGGACATACGGTTGTAGCAGATCAGAGAGATGGTGGGGGTGGGGGGGGGGGGGCGACACTGTTCAGTGATTTGTGGACATACATGAGTATTTTGAACTGGATTCAAAAGTGAACTGGTAACCAGTGCAGTGAGGTCAAAACTGGTGTAATGTGCTCTCTTTTGCCTGTACTGGTTAAAAATGGGGCTGCTGCATTCTGGACAGTCCAGTGAAGGTGAAGTGGGTGCAGAAGTACTCCTGGAGTAGTGATACTGATAGGCTGCAGCTTTAGCACAAGTTAACCTTTAAAATATCTTTTCCAACAATAACATTTTTCAGTCCAGTCACCTGATTCTTTGGTTCTACTAAAGAAAGTCCATCTCTGCTTTATTAATCTTAGAGATGACTACCCAGGTAGCAAATGATGTTGATTCATTGTTGAAATTTAGTCAGAAAGTTTGACTTTTGGTTAAGGCTATATCTCTTCTTTTAACATATTTGAGGGAAATATTCCTGAGAGATCCAAAAATTTGTTTTTTTTTTAATGATTTTTTTTAGCTGAATTAACTTTGACAGATTATTTAACAGTCATTAAAGTGAAAACAGAATTCCATAATAAAGTCGGCACAGTTTATTCTTTTTTTTTTTTTAAATCTTGACTGATTAAAAAAAAAAAAAAAAGTTTTTTGAAAATTGTTTCCACCCCTCTATCTGGGTCCGCCCGTCTGCCAAGATTGGGGTTCGGCCTTCGTGAGCAAGCGAGGCCAGGGTCCAGGCAACGGCCTTCTGCACGTCAGCAGCTCCGGTGGAGGACCGGGAGGAGTCGTGGACCGGCGGAGCTCCCCGTGACCAGTCAGTGACCGACAGTGTTCTGACGTCACATTTTGGTCCCGACTCGGCTCGCTTGGTCCTACCAGAGAAGCAGGGACAAAAAAGGGGCCGGTTCGAGCCGAACCGGGCTGAAGAGGACCTGTGGAAAAGGGGCTTACGACAAGTGAACCCACCTCGACTCTTAACAGCAAGACAGCGCCACCCCCACGCCATCTCGAGGACCGTCACGGACTGGTGGTAGCTGGGGACAGCTATTCCAGCGAGGCAGGGGCTGTAAAGGATGCTGGTTAACCTTGTGGCAGCTATGTGTGCAATGTTTATGACTATTACAATTTTTACGAGTGTGGAAATAGGTTGTTCTTGTTAATGTCCTGTTCAGGTTTGGTTTGGTATCCATGTTGGATTCTTTGTTACTGGCTGTAACCTGACCCCATGAGACAGAGGTGGTTCCTTGTATATAAAGGGGGCAAGCACTTTCTGTTTTTTTTATTATTTTTTTTTTTATTATTAGTTTATTTGACAGGGACAATGCACACAAACATAGAACAGAACAAGTCTGTGACTGAAGCGTTGCACAAAGAGTGTATAGCTACAGCTAATTCACAACTCCAGCCCCTGGTTGGGCATTTCTAAGCATTAAAATACATACAATCAATCAAAATACAGTAAGAATACCTACGTATTCCTGCCTACATATTCATGTAATCAACCTAACAATCTCCAAATTCATATAATAAAAACTATACATTAAAATACAAACAATTTAAAAATCTAAATACAATAAAAGTACAAAACATTTTCCTATACAAAATAAAATAACCTGGCAACCCCCAAATTTACATAAATATCATGGCACCTCCTCAACACCTTCCCATCCTCACACATTCAGCTAACAAACTAAAAATTGCAAATATAATACCAACTCTCTAATATATACACTTCACTTCACTGCCGCACGTTTCACAGATGTTTATAACTCTGAAATGATCATTCAGCCCCCAGTGTTTCTCACCACCACTGAGGAGCTGACATCCCAGTTCAACTCTGTCTGCTTAAACACTCTGGATCATGTTGCGCCTGTTAAAACCAAAAAATCAAAACTGAGAGCAGAACCTTGGCTGAGTGACGTCACCAAGGCCGTTAGGCAGCAATGTAGGAGGGCGGAGCGAAAGTGGAGGAAAGACAGGCTGCAGGTATCTTTCCAGATACTTAAAGAGAGTTGGTGCTGTTATCAGAAAGCAGTGAAAGCTGCTAAATCCAAATTCTTCTCTGATATAATTACCTCAAACTCTCACAACCCATGTGTCCTCTTCTCCACCCTAAACTCTGTTCTCCACCTCACTGAACCATCACCTCTGGAAGCCTCGACTGAGCTGTGCGACAACTTCCTACATTTCTTTTTGGAAAAAATTGCGACCACCAGGGCTCTCATTTCCCCTCCAACTCATGACCCATCCATCCCACCTCAATCTGTAGCTCCTTTTGACCATTTTGAACCCATCACTCTATCTTCTCTAGAGCAGGTCATGTGCAGCTTGAAACCTTCTGGCTCCCCCTTTGATGTGGTCCCCCCTCGACTACTAAAGGAGGTGTTTCCAACTCTAGGTCTGTCCATTCTTGCCATAGTAAACAGTAGTTTATCCACTGGCGTGGTGCCAAAATCCTTTAAACATGCTGCTGTCCAGCCTCTCCTGAAAAAACCAAACCTTGACCCCTCAGTCGTTTCCAACTACCGGCCTGTCTCCAAACTCCCATTTGTTTCTTAAGTACTGGAGAAAATAGTCGAGTCCCAGTTGAAGTGCTTCCTGGAGGATCACACCATCTTAGAGCTTTTCCAATCTGGCTTTAAACCTCTCCTCAGCACTGAAACTGCCCTGCTGAAGGTCTTTAATGACATCTTCAGATTCACAGATACCGGTGATTCTGTGCTGCTTGTCCTGTTGGACCTCACAGCCGCCTTTGACACCATCGACCATGAGATCCTCATTGCTAGGTTGGAGCAGTGGGTGGGCGTCACAGGATCAGCCCTCAATTGGTTCAGATCTTACCTCGCTGACAGATCCTTTTGTGTCTCCATCAAGGATTTTAGTTCTGCAGTGACAGAGCTTAAATGGGGGGTTCCGCAGGGGTCCATCCTGGGTCCCCTCCTATTCTCTTTATACCTGCTGCCGCTTGGTGGTATTTTCTGGAAACACAACATGCCCTTCCACTCTACGCCGATGACTGTCAAATTTACTTCCCCCTAAGACACAATGGTACATGCTCTATTCAACCGCTGCTCGACTGCCTGGCTGACATAAGGGACTGGATGGCTTTAAACTTCTTGAGTTTCAATGAAAAGAAGTCTGAAGTCATGTTGTTCCCTCCCAACAACACGATCACAAACCACTGTATCGACCTCTCCGCTCTAACCCTGTCAGAAAAACAAAGAGTCACTAATCTGGGCGTGATAATGGACCCTTCCCTGAAGCTTAACAATCACATAAACATGATTGTTAAATCATCCTGATGCATGCTCAATAATCCAGGTAGAAAAATCCAAAAAAGTTCAATCTGGTCCTCTGGACATTCAAAAAAACAAAACAAAGCAAAAAAAAAAAAAATCTAGAAACGTTTCGTCTCTCATCCTGAGGACTTCCTCAGTCTGAGGAGCTGTATTCAGCTCAGTCTCTTAAATAGCACCGTCTCAGGGTGGATCAACCAGTTTTGCTGCTGACAACCAAAACCAGCTGATCACATGCTCAAGAAGGACCATCAGCCTAACAATGGATCATTAGCACCTGATGGCTGTTTACTGTTCACAGAGGGCTGAGTGATACTAGCAATCACAGCATTGTAAGAGGGGGACAGTTGAACCTGGAGGCTCCGCCCCTGTTTAATGATGGACGATTTCTTTTCACAAAGATGGCCTCCTTTACTCCTCTCTCAAACCATCGTTCCTCTCTGTCCAGGATGTGAACATCTTCATCCCTGAAAGAGTGACCTCTGACCTGGAGATGAGTGTAGACCGCAGAGTCCTGGCCTGATGATGTTGATCTTCTGTGCTGGTCCATCCTTTTGGCCAGTGGCTGTTTTGTTTCCCCGATGTAAGACTGATCACCCTCCTGACACTGAACAGCATACACAATATTACTCTGTTTGTGCCGGGGGACTGGATCTTTGGGATGAACCAGTCTTTAATGTATTTTGGGGTTTAAAAGCCACTGGGACGTTATGTTTAGAAAATAAACGTCTCAGTTTCTCTGATACTCCCTCAACATATGGAATGACCACTGGTCTGGGTCTGGGTTCCTCCTTTTCACCTGATGGCTGACTGGAGTCCTGTTTGGGTTTCTTCTCTGCTTTCAGGAAGGCCCAGTTAGGATATCCACATTGCTCTAGAGCCTGTCTTGTGTGGGATTTCTCCTTCTGCCTGGCTCCTGAGCTAGTGGGGACGCTGTCTGCTCTGTGGTACAGAGTCCTGATGACTCCTAACTTGTGCTCCAAAGGGTGATGGGAGTCAAACTGCAAATACTGGTCTGTGTGGCCCCACACAGCAGATGGCCACTTGTCCTGAGTCTGGTTCTGCTGGAGGTTTCTTCCTGTTAAAGGGAGTTTTTCTTTCCACCTTTGCCACTGTGCTTGCTCAGGATGGGAGACTGCAACGAAGCCAAGATTCATCTTGTCTGCTGGATTCTTTAGATAGAGAACTTTACTAACTGTCTTTTATGTGAATGTTCCTGTAAAGTCCCTGAGACAACTTGGTTGTGATTTGGTGCTATATACATAAACTGAATTGAATTGAAATGTGAGTTGCCACAATGTTTAGTGATGGATCACTCACAGAAGTTGGATGTTCCTGCACATGTTGGTTTCTGTGGATCCGACATTCCAGAGGAAACTGGGTCTGATGGGTTGACCACTGATGGAAAAAGGAAGAGGACTTTAGATTTGAGGTGCACCCCTTTTTCACCGAGTTTCATGAAACTAGTGTGTGGTTTCATTTCAACTTCAAGTGTCTTTATTGTCATTCGCATCACATGAGGTGGAAGGAAATTATGTACTCGAGGTCCCAGTTACACCCAAAACAGTATATAAGGATCTAAGATATACACTAAACATATAAAATGATACGGTGTATTAAACAGCAGCGCCAACATAATGTTTCTTGTAATTAATCAGTCAAATACTCTTTAAGGTTCTTTTTCAGTAGAAACTCACCAGTAACGTTAAACTGTCTGCATGACTGATCCAGACAACACTTGTATCGCCCTGAGTCCGACTCAGTCAGGTGGTTGATTCTCACATACAGATGATCTCTCGTAGCTTTGGTTTTATTATTGTTTATGTGATATCTGCCGCTCTGGGCTGTGTCTCCGTTCATCTCAAGAAGAATGCTTGGTTCATTTTCTTCTCTGTACAGGGATTTCATTTTTCCAGAGCCTTGAAAGGAACAAGCCACTGTCAGCGAGCTGCCAGCTGATTTACTGAAGTGACGAACTTCACTTCCATTCAGCACAGCTGTAGGAAACAAAAGCAGTTACTTCCTGTTCCCAACATGGTGCATTCCAGTCATGCTTGTCTCTGCTCTGTATTTGTCTTCCCTGCTTTCTAATGGCAGTGAACAACGCAATGCCTCCTTGCTCACCCAAAGTAAAAGTGTCGCGTCAGCAAAGTCAATGTGTCACGCAGTCCACTGAACTAAAGAAGCCCTGGAAAGACCAGTAACGGCTCAAGGCAAGTTTTTTGGCCACCGTGTTATGAGTGTTACATGCACCGCACCATAGACTGTATACAAATCAGTATCTGTTCTCCAGACTTCCCGGACCGAACAAATATGCAGCTTTAACAGAAACTTACCTTCTGCAACAAACACTTCAAATGACAATGAGATGTTTGCCAAACCACATCTGTACAGTCCTCCGTCAGACGGCGTCAGATTCAAGACGATCACAGACAAACCAGGTCGTCCTGGATTCAGATCAATGTATCCATTCTCAAAGAATTCAGTTTTGTATCGTCCTCTTTCAGCTAATGTCTGATTTGTATTAATCCAAAGATTTTCTCCTTCACAGTTTCCTCTGCAGAAGATCTTCTGTTTTCCATTCCCGTTGCTTAAGGAGGTGAAGGAGCATCTTAAAGATAAGTCTTCACCAGGTACTCTGTAGAAGGTCAGAGCATGGACAGGACCACCCTGCAGAGCTGCAAGAACCAACAGTTAATCTAGAACCCACACAATGACATCCAGGAACAGAAAGACACTTAGAGGAACATTTAGATGTTGCAATAAGAAGGATGTGAGATGGAGGAAGAAGGTGACACTTCCTCCCCTCCACTACATTTATTTAATTTAATTAGCTCTCGTTAAAGTGGAGCACCAGCTGATCAGTTTACTGACCAACAACAACGTCATTAAAACATTCAGCCTTTAATGATCAGAATCAGTCACTGAAGTAGAATCTGTTCATTACAGGGAGTTCTACACCAGAACACATGAATATTCATCTGAACGAAGTTGTTTTTTCAAGTTTTGTTACAAAAAGACTTTGGATTTTGGTTGAAAGAAGTGATTTAATGTGATCAGATGAAGCCATTTATCGTCACTGCAAGCAGGAAATGATTTATTAAGTTGCATCAGCTTCAAATAGCATAACCAGACCAAGAGTTGCATCATGTCACCAGGTTTCTGGGGCTCTCTGGTGGATCTGAAATATTTTCATTGTTAGGAGAACGCTGCTGTTTGAAAGTGCCTTTTTAACGTATTGAACATTTTTTTTATATAAAACAGTACCTTAAAAATGTTCTAAACATCTGTAAGTCATAATTTAAATATATGCATACTAATGATACACACACACACACATATATTTATATATAAGCAGCTATATAAGGTGGTTGAATTTAAGGAACATATAGCTAAAGGACAATACAAGGGGTAATTAGCACTTAAAGTGAGTAATAATATTTGAAAAACTCACAGAAATATAAAGTAATGATACTCACAAAGGAGGAAAGAGCAGAAGAAAAAGTGATGGATGTCCATGTCGAGACTCTGACGGTCTCCTGCAGCAGTTTGGGTTTTAACCCCACAGCTACGCTTCCTCTTTCACTCCTGCGTCTGCATTTATTTTTAACTTTATGTTGAAATTTCAGCTGAATTGATTTTGCTTAGACTACAAGAATGTCTTAAAAAGATTTTAAAAAAAAATGCATGGCCCTTAATTTACTTGTGTTAAGTTCAGTCAAAGACGGAAGTGTGGTTTTTGAACCTGAGCATCTTAGGAACAAATTTTGAACTCTTTCACTTATTCTGGATGACGTTAATTTGGCCTCCAGTTCTAAGATTAAAATACTGCATGTTACTTTTGATCAGGACATGTCTTTAAACCCCCATAATAAAAATGCTTTCCTCCACCTGCAAAATATCACTAAGATGAGCAACATGTGATCTAAAACGGATGCAGAAAAACTGGTTCATGCTTTTGTTTCGTTCAACCTTTATTCATGCAGGTGAGTCCCATTGAGCCACGAGGACTCGTTTACAGGAGACCTGAATATTTAGCAAAGACCGATGACAGCAGTAGACAACAGCAACAATAGGCGATCATAAAGGACGCACACAGGTTTTTTTATTATATTTATTTTTTTACCAATGAAAATAAAATGGTAATAAAAAGGATAATGAGAAAAACCAGCTAGATTATAAGGCGGTGTGGAAAACTAAAAACAGGAACATGTCTGCGTTGTGTGGGGTTTTGGTTCTGTCTGTCTGTTTCCTCATGTTTCCAGCACTCAGTGTTTTCCCTTGTGTCTCACCTGTGTCTCATGTTAATCACCACAGGTGTCTGTCATTGTCCTAATCAGTGTGTGTATATATTCAGTTCACTGGTGTCTTGTCTTTGTCTCGGGATTATCCTTCCATGGTGTCGTGTTCAGCCTTTTGTCCTGTCAGCCCTGATCTGCCCGTTTCCAGTTTTGTGAGCAGCTGCCCTGTCAGCATTTTGATTTTGTTTTCTTTAATAAACATTTTTACGTTTTTCCACAAGCGTCCTTGTCATCCTCCCTGCACGTGGGTTCAAACACTCCTGACAGCCAAACTTGACAGAATCCCGAGAACATACTGAACCCAGCGGGAGGATGATTACTTTGAGTTTTTGGCCCGTGAGGCAGAGAAGACTGCCCAGAAAGATAGAGAACGGGAGGAGAGGAGGAATCTGTTTTGGGGGACCCGCCTGGCCATTAAACCTGGGTCCTCAGCCTCACCGTCCCTCTCCGTCCCTCTCCGCCCCTCTCCGTCCCTCTCCGTCCCTCTCCGTCCCTCTCCGTCCCTCTCCGCCTCACCGCGCCGCTGCACCCCGCTGCCCACCTCCTCCTCGCTTTCCACCTGGCGGTACCAAGCAATCGTCGGAGAGAAGGGGGCAAACCACTGGTCCTCCCCGAACCCAGCGCAAAGGGAGAGCTTCACGAGTGGAGGAAAAGCCCAGCCCTCAGTCGCTGGAGGAACGGCAGAAAATTTCATTGGGGGGGAGGTACCCGTGTCCCTCAGAGGAGCAGTACAGCCCTCCCTCACTGGATGAGCTAGAACGGTGGCAGGCTTCTCTGGTGGCGATGTATCTTGGTCCGCCCAGCCGTGAGGAGGTCCAGGCGGACACTGCTCCATATCCTCTGGATCCATCACCTGCTGCTACAGTTCCGTCTCTGGTCCCTGGTTCTCCAGCTGCAGCCCCGGCTCCATCACCTGCAGCCTCGTCTCTGGTCCCCGTTCTTGGTTCTCCAGCTGCAGCCCCACAGTCCCGTCTCTGGTCCCTGTTCCTGGTTCTCCAGCTGCAGCCCCGTCTCTGGTCCTCGTTCCTGGTTCTCCAGCTGTAGTCCCATCTCTGGTCCCTGTTCCTAGCACCTGCTGCAGATCTGGTTCCCGGCTCGTCTCTCGAGGTCCTCGATCCCGGCCTGTCTTCGGCTGAGGTCCACGCTCCCGGCCTGTCTTTGGCTGAGGTCCACGCTCCCGGCCTGTCTTCGGCTGAGGTCCACGCTC
>NC_056521.1:1443789-1456358 GCF_014905685.2 Nematolebias whitei
GAGGTCCACGCTCCCGGCCTGTCTTCGGCTGAGGTCCACGCTCCCGGACTGTCTGCAGAGGTCTTCATCCCAGAACCGTCTGCAGAGGTCTTCGTCCCTGCTTCGACCCCTAGTCCGCCCCCTGGTTTGCCTGATGAGGTCCTCACCTGTTTGAGTCCAGGAGGGCTTAGATGGACGCCTGTACTACCCCGAAATGGCCGGTCCCCTGGCCATCCACCAGAGCTCTGGCCTGGGGGTGGATGGTTTCCTGGCCGTCACCCTGATCTCCTGCCTCATTGTGGATGGTTTCCTGGTCGTCCCCCTGAATACTGGTCCTGCCCTGGATGGTCTCCTGACTGTCCACCTTGACTGTGGTTGGGGTTCCTGGATTTGGTTTTGTGCTTAGCTACCCAGGTTTACCTGTCTGTTTGTTCTTCTGGTCCTATGTGTTTCTCTGTCTTGGTTTGTCCCGCCTCCCACCCAAGTTGGATGTAGCTTGTCCTTGGGATGTCTGGAGCCATCCCTTGAGTGGGGGGTTCTGTGGGGTTTTGGTTCTCTCTGTCTGTTTCCTCATGTTTCCAGCACTCAGTGTTTTCCCTTGTGTTCAGCCCCTGTTTCACCCGAGTCTAATGTTAATCACTGCAGGTGTCTATCATTGTCTTAATCTGTGTGTGTGTGTGTGTGTGTGTGTGTATTCAGTTCACTGGTGTCTTGTCTTTGTCTCGGGATTATCCTTCCATAGTGTCGTGTTCAGCCTTTTCGTCCTGTCAGCCCTGATCTGCCTATTTCCAGTTTTATGAGTAGCTGCCCTGTCAGCATTTTGATTTTGTTTTGTTTAATAAACATTTTTACGTTTTTCCTCGAGCGTCCTTGTCATCCTCCCTGCACGTGGGTTCAAACTGCCTTTTACACCATCGACCATGAGATCCTCATTGCTAGGTTAGAGCAGTGGGTGGGCATCACAGGGTCAGCCCTCAATTGGTTCAGATCTTACCTCACTGATAGATCCTTTTGTATCTCTATCAAGGACTTTAGTTCTGCAGCAGCAGAGCTTAAATGGGGGGTTCCGCAGGGGTCCATCCTGGTTCACCTCCTATTCTCTTTATACCTGCTTCCGCTTGGTTCTTTTTCCGGAAACACAACATGCCCTTCCACTTCTACGCCGAAGACTGTCAAATTTACTTTCCCCTAAGATGCAATGGCACATGCTCTATTCAACCTCTGCTCGACTGCCTGGCTGACATCAGGGACTGGATGGCTTTAAACTTCTTAAGTTTCAATGAAAAGAAGTATCCTGATGCATGCTCAATAGTCCAGGTAGAAAAATCCAAAAAAGTTCAATCTGGTCCTCTGGACCAGATTGAACTTTTTTGGAATGAAAAGAAGTCTGAAGTCATGTTGTTCACTCCCAATGACACAATCACAAACTTCTGCATCGACCTCTCCGCTCTAACCCTGTCAGAAAAACAAAGAGTCACTAATCTGGGAGTGATAATGGACCCTTCCCTGAAACTTAATCATGTAAACATGATTGTTAAATCATGTTTCTTTCAACTGAGGCAGCTGTCTAAACTGAAGCCCATATTGTCCAAAAATAACCTGGAGACAGTAATACATGCATTCATTACATCTAGGCTTGAATACTGCAATTCGCTCCCTTTTGGTATCAGTCAGACCTCCATTGCACGACTACAACTGGTCCAGAATGCAGCAGCCCCATTTTTAACCAGTACAGGCAAAAGAGAGCACATTACACCAGTTCTAGCCTCACTGCACTGGTTACCGGTTCACCTTCGGATCCAGTTCAAAATACTCTTGTATGTCTACAAATCACTGAACAGTGTCGCCCCCCCATCTCTCTGATTTGCTACAACTGTATGTCCCACCACGCTCCCTGAGGTCAGCGGACCAGTTGCTCCTCACAGTTCCAGGAACTCGTCTTAAGCGCAGAGGTGACAGGGCCTTCTCTGTAGCAGGACCAAGACTCTGGAACGAGTTACCTCTGCTTGTCAGACAGGCCCCCTCCCTCTCGGTTTTCAAGTTCCGTTTAAAAACTCACTACTATTCAGTAGCATTCAACAGCAGATGATCTGTGTTTTGATCCTGTATGCTCCACACTGGTTTGTCGTCATTATCTGCATCGTTTTTATGTCTATATTCTGATTTACTTCATTTTGTATTTTGCTTTGTGTGTTACCTGTTGTTCTGTCTGTACAGCACTTTGGTTGGCCTTGTCGCTGTTTTAAGTGCTCTATAGAAAAAATGGTATGGTATGGTATGCCTGCTTCAGGAAACTCACTGTCATCTAGAAAAGGCTGACATCACTGTGAGAGTCATGCTCTTTGATTTCTCCAGTGCATTTAACACAATCCAGCCTGATTTGCCTTGTCAGAAACTCCAGAAGAATCAGGTGGAGGCCTCAACAATTACCTGGATCAAAGATTACTTGACAAACAGAGCACAGTTTGAGAGACTGAAGGGTTGCGTGTCTAACCAGGTGGTCAGTAGCTCAGGAGCAACGCAGGGGACTATACTTTCACCATTCCTTTTCACTCTGTACACCTCAGATATCCAATACAAAACAGACTGTCATCTGCAGAAATATTCAGATGACTCTGTAGAGGCTGGGTGTATCAGAGATTTCAATTCAGTTTATTTATATTGCGCCAAATCATAACAAACTGGTCTCAGGGCACTTTACAGAAACATTCACATACATAAAAGCCAATTAGTAGTTTTTTATCTAAGGAGGCCAGCAGACAAGTTGAATCTTGGCTTAGTTGCAGTCTCCCATCCTGAGCAAGTACAATGAACAAGATGGACAAGTTGAGTACAGGGAACTGGTGGACCGCTTTGTGCTATGATCTGTGTGTAGTTTAACCCAGTGACGCAGGTAAGACCCAACGCAGGCAGGATTCTGACTCAATAGATAATATATAAATAACAGTATTTATTTAAAAGAAAGGCAAAAACCTGACATGGCAGCAAAAACTTACAACAGAGGAACTCAGGCTAAACAGGGACAGATCACACACCATGGAAGGATAATCCTCAGACAGGGAAACAAAGACAGGACACAGGATACATAGACACGCTAATGGGGGTAAACAGGAAACAGCTGGGCGAAGTGACAGGTGGATGACATTATTTAATAGTGAAGGAAAACTTCAAGAGAGGCAGGAGATAGGGAGAACAGAAAGAGCACATGAGGGTAGCACACACCAAGGAAACAATCCTCACAGTACCCTCTCCCCAAGGGCGTCTCTTGACATCCCAAGACCTCCCCCTAACAACAAGGGTGGGAGGAGGGGGGACCGAGAGGATGGACAGCACGAGGGAAAGAAAACAAAAAACTGACAGGGCGAGACCTGGGAACTATACACAAGAACTAACACAAGGAAACACAAAAAGTTCAGGGAGCATGGGGTAGCTGTTCCGGTGGCCAGGAGGCCTACCAATTCATGAAAGGAGTTCAGGAGGGCGACCGTGAGGGCGACCGTGAGGGCGACCGTGAGGGCGACCGTGAGGGCGACCGGGAGGCCATCCAGAGCGGGACCAGAGTTCAGGTAGATGACCCAGGGACCGTCCAGAGCGGGACCAGAGTTCGTAGAAGGATGGAATGGGGCCAATGATGGTGGTGCTGGCAGCTGCTGGGCCAGAAATGGTCATGCTGGCTGTTGCTGGGCCAGAGATGGTGGTGCTGGCAGCTGCATGGATGGACGGGACGTTAGTAGCTGTGGGGACGGACGGGACATTGACAGTTTTGGGGCCAGACCATGTTTCTGTTGCTTCGGGGCCAGACCGGTATTCTGCTACTTTGGGTTCAAACCAGGGTTCTGCTGCTTCGGGGCCAGACCAGGGTTCAGCAGCCAGGGAATTGGGCCGGGGAGTCGAGCCTGGGTTCAGCAGCTGGGGAGTCAGGCCTGGGATCTGCAGCTGCCATGGTGACCTCTGTGGCTGTAGTTGCTAAGGAGACATCTGTGGCTGCAGTTGCTACGTAGGCCTCGGGGGCTGAATGCAATGTAGGAACTACCTCGGGGGCTGCACGAGGCATGGGAGCCAACTCGGGGGCTGCATGCGGCATGGGATCCACCTCGGGGGCTGCATGCAGTGTTGCTGATGTGGGCATCGAGACCTCTGTCGCGGAGGCGGGTGTCAAGATCTCTGTCTCTGAGGCGGGTGTCGAGACCTCTGTTGCTGTGGCAGAGTCTTCGGAGGCAGAGTCTCCATCAGGAACAGATCAGGCAGCTGGCCAGAGAATCGTCCATCACGCCAGAGCAGACCTGGCGGACGGCTGGAGAGCCGTCCATCATGTCAAAGCTGACCAGGTGAGTGACCTGAATGGGACAAGGAGTCTGGATGGGTTGTGGAAACTGGACGGGTCATTGAGCCGAGGTGAGACGTGGAGCCGAGGCGATATGTGGACCCAGAAGTGAGGACCTCGGCAGGCGGAGCAGGAGCAAGGTTTTCATTAGGGAAGCCAGGAACAAGAACCTCCAGCAGGCCAGGATCTTCTGTGGTTGGGTCAGGAGCGAAGAACTCAGGCAGACCTGGGACAAAGACCTCAGCGGGCAGACCAGGAGCGAGGACCTCAGCAGGCAGACCAGGAGTGAGGACCTCAGCAGGCAGACCAGGAGCGAGGACCTCAGCGGGTTGAACAGTGGCGAGGAGCTCAGCAGGTTGACCAGAACCCCCTGCAGGTGCGGACGGCGCAGAACCCTCTGGAGGTGCGGGCAGCACAGAACCCTCTGGAGGCGCGGGTGGCGCAGAACCCTCTGGAGGCGCGGGTGGCGCAGAACCCTCTGGAGGCGCGGGTGGCGCAGAATCCTCTGGAGGCGCGGGTGGCGCAGAACCCTCTGGAGGCACAGCAGTGGCTGATGCAAGAACCATAGGAATGGTGGCGGCAGACACAGGAACCACCGGAGCGGCGGCGGTCACAGCAGAAACTACAGGAGCAGCGGCAGCTGACACGGTAACCTCAGGAGCGGCAGCATGAACCAGAGCGGCTGACATGGTGACCTCATGAGCGGCAGAAGCAGGCACCAGTGGAGGAGCAGCAGTGGCTGTCCTGAGACTTGTAGTAGGCATGGAGGATCTGTGAGAGACATGGTTGAAAACACTAGGAGCCAGTGGATCTGGTAGGTGCTGCGGTGGTTATTTATACAGTTCTTTAAGAGTCCTTACTTTTATCAGTATTGCGTAATATTCTGGTAGTTTAATGAGTACATGTTTGGATATTAATAATTTCTCTATGATGGAGAAAGTAGTGAATCTATATTTACCGTCTAGGTGGAGAGTAGCTGATGTGTACAGTTTCTGCAGTTGTAGGTTCAGGGAAGTGAGATCAGAGTGAGAATTATCAGAGGAGTCACTATATTCCTATTGAAAGACTTCTTGGAGGAAGCCATAGTATCCACGTATCTCCGTGTTATTTTGCAGAGCTGCTGCTGATCCTCTGGATCAAGACCCGCAAGAAACGGGCAACCTGCTGGGTTCATAGTTGTCCAAGGATTCTGTTATGATCTGTGTGTAGTTTAACCCAGTGATGCAGGTAAGACCCAACGCAGGCAGGACTCTGACTCGATAGATAATATATAAAAAAAACTATATTGAAAAAAAAATAAGCAAAAGCTAATGTGGCAGAAAAAAAGTTACAACAGAGGAACTCAGACTAAACAGGGACAGATCACACACCATGGAAGAATAATCCTCGGACAGGGAAACATAGGACGCAGGCTATATAGGCACGCTAATGAGGGGTAAACAGGAAACAGCTGGGCGAAGTGACAGGTGGACGGCTTTAGTTAATAGTGAAGGAAAACTGTGAGAGAAGCAGGAGATAGGGAGAAGAAAAAGACCACACGAGGGCAACACACACCAAGGAAACAATCCTCACACATTGTGGCATGGTGTTGAAACAATCATCTCATCTTGAATGTGAATGAAACAAAGGAGATGATTCTAAAAAAAACATTAAATCTGGTCCTCTGGACATTCAAGAAAAACAAAAACAAAACAACAACAAAAAAATGTAGAAACGTTTCGTCTCTCATCCTGAGGACTTCCTCAGTCTGAGGTGCTGTATTCAGCTCAGTCTCTTAAATAGCACCTTCTCAGAGTGGATCAACCAGTTTGCTGCTGACAACCAAAACCAGCTGATCACATGCTCAAGAAGGACCATCAGCCTAACAATGGATCATTAGCACCTGATGGCTGTTTACTGTTCACAGAGGGCTGAGTGATACTAGCAATCACAGCATTGTAAGAGGGGGACAGTTGAACCCGGAGGCCTCCACCCCTGTTTAATGATGGACGGTTTCTTTTCACAAAGATGGCCTCCTTTACTCCTCTCTCAAACCATCGTTCCTCTCTGTCCAAAAAATGTTGGACTTCCTGAGATTTAATTTTAACCCAGGTGTCGTCAACATACCTGAACCAATGACTTGGTGGTGTCCCTGAAAAGGACGTCAAGGCTCTCTTTTCTACCTCCTCCATGTACAGGTTGGCAACAATAGGAGAAACTGGAGACCCCATAGCACACCCATGTTTCTGCCTATAATATTGCTCCCCATATGTGAAGTAGGTTGACTGCAGGCACAGTTTCAAGAGTTGACACAGTTGTTCTGTGGAAAGCGTGGTCCTGCTGCTCAGAGTGGTGTCTGATTTTAATTTTAAACTGACCACCTCTACTGCATCATCAACAGGAATGCACGTAAAGAGTGATGTGACATCAAAAGAGACCATTGTTTCATCAGTCTCCATGATGACATCCCTCAACTTTACTAGTACCGTACCACCTCACCAGGAGAATCAGGAACAGGTCCAACCCTATTTCCATCATGGGAGAAGAAGTGGAGGTGGTGGAGAAGTTTAAATACCTTGGGGTTCACCTGGACAACAGACTGGACTGGAAATGCAACAGTGAAGCGTCTACAAGAAGGGACAGAGCAGACTGTACTTCTTGAGGAAGCTGAAGTCCTTCAGTGTTTGCAGCAAGATGCTGCATATCTTCTATAAGTCTGTTGTAGAGAGCGCTGTCTCTTCTGCATCATCTGCTGGGGGAGCAGCACCAGAGCAAGTGACTTAAAAAAGATTAACAAGCTCATAAAGAAGGCTGGCTCAGTTCTGGGGACTCCTCTAGAACCTTTGGAGATGATTGTTCAAAGAAGGATTCTTCATCAAATGAAGAACGTTATAGACAACCCTCAGCATCCTCTTCATCAGACTGTCATACAACAACAGAGTGTCATACAACAACAGACTGTCATACAACAACAGACTGTCAAACAACATCAGACTGTCATACAACAACAGACTGTCATACAACAACAGACTGTCATACAACATCAGACTGTCATACAACAACAGACTGTCATACAACATCAGACTGTCATACAACATCAGACTGTCATACAACATCAGACTGTCATACAACAACAGACTGTCATACAACAACAGACTGTCATACAACAACAGACTGTCATACAACATCAGACTGTCATACAACAACAGATTGTCATACAACATCAGACTGTCATACAACAACAGACTGTCATACAACAACAGAGTGTCTTCAGTCTGAGGCTTCTTCAGATCTGCTGTAGGACAAGAGATCCTTCCTACCCACAGCATCAGCATCTACAACAACGCTTTAATGAAACCAGGATGGTGAGTTACAACAACATTTAATTTACCTCTGGGATTAATAAAGTATTTCTGAATTGAATTTGATTAATTTGATCTGTTTTTTTGTTTCTGTCCCCATCAACTAAACAATAAATAAATAAACATTTGGTGGCCTCATGATTCCATCTCTGTATCTTGAGAATGATGTGGTCACATTGACATTGTTGTGCCATGATCTCCAGCTCTCACTAGTGATGTTCTCAGCCAAGTGCGATGAAGCTGGAATGTAGATGAACACCTCCAGATCAGAGGTCATGGTCCTCAATTAAAAAAGGGTGGAATGCCGTCTCCATGTTGGGAGTAAGGTTCTGCTTCAAGTGGAGGAGTTCAAGTTTCAGGGTTTTATTCCCGAGTGAGGGAAGAACGGAGCAGGACATCGACAGTCCATTGTGGTGAAGAGTGAGCTGAACTGCTCAAGAAGTCCCCAAGACCCAACATCGAATCATGAAGATGTTGGACGGGAGGATGGATAAAAGAAAGTGGGGTTTTTTTTCCGTGTAATCGTGCATCAACAATCTTTAAATAAAAATCAAAGTCAGGCTGCAGCAGAAAGGCTTATTGGGCACAGGAAGAGTCGGTCATGTTTAAAGAGGAACTAATGTGTTCCGAAACAGACGATGAGAAGAGAAGTGCTGCAACAGGGAATCATCAGGGTTTCAACATGAACCATCATCAGATTCTCTTTTTCTTCCTGTGTAAGTACATTTAGTTTTAGTCCCTCAAACATAAAAATTAGAGGCAGTTTGAATTCTGTCTTCAAACACAGAAACCTCATCAAATTCTAAAATAAAGTTTTACAGACATCCTGGTCAAGTGTTTCGGAGCCTCTTAGAACGTACTGTAGACCTTTACCATTTATCTGGCGGACTGCATCATGGTGATGTGTTATTGGTGCCACCATTGTTCACTTTCTAACTGAACAGTAGGATTGTACTAACATCTAGACATCCCTCTCAGGGTATTGTTGCTCCTGGGAGTAAAGCAAAACAGGCTGAGATGGCTGTGTGGTTTTGTTGAGAGGCCCAGATCAGGGAACTTGAAGAATGCTCCTACTTTTATAGCAGGTTACATTGTGTGACAGACATGGAGAGATGGATGAAAGGTTAGCCTTCATCTGATCACTTTTATCAGTCACGATCTGATCAGTAACCCATAGGCTGAGACCGCCTGAGAGAACGTGCAGCATCAGAGGTCAGTCCCAGGTCAATCTGCTGCTCCTGGTCACTAACCTGGACTGTACCAGGCCCTGACCCCACTCCAAGATGGCTCCAATTCATTCCTAGCTGTGTTCACTAGAGCTGTTATCAGAGCCACCGTTCTGCAGTTACAACAGCATGGAAGGAGTGGAGAGCTAAACTTTGGAAGAAGTTTCCGCCAGTGAGAGAAGACATGCTGAAACGACAGCTTAAGCATAGCCTTTAACAATTTAATAGAGTCAACTGGTTTTATACGAATATACGTCCACACATCTACTCATTCTCATCATCACCCTCTTGACCTGGTCCTGACCTATGGTATAGAGATGGTAAATGGACTGTACTTATACAGCACCTTTTTATCTGATCAAGATACGCAAAGCTCTTTACAACAATCTGTGCCTCATTGACCCATTCATACAGCTCTATACTAGATCTCTACTAAGATAATTGAACAAATCATTCTAAAGAGACTAATCAGAGCTTCATCACATTCATACACTGATGGGACACAGAGGCAATGACGGGTTCAGTGTCTTGCCCAGGGACACTTCAGCATGTGACTGCTGGTGGATTCGAACCCCCAACTCTTGCATTGGAGGATGACTGCTTTAACCACTCAGCCACAGCCGCACATCATGAAGGATTAAGTTATACGTCCTCAAAATCCTGTTCGGTCCGACCATTTTTTAATAAACTTTGAGTTTACATTGTTTATTCTGAATTGTTCACACACTAATTCTGATACTTGGGACACAATGACCACAACGTGCAACTCATGCACCAAGTCCCTGAATCAATTCTGCCAAACTACAAGAACAATCCCTACTTTACTCTCAACTTACCATTCTAAAACACACTTTTTTCAAAGTGCTACACACAGTTTTGCTGCATTTGGCACAATTTTCATGAATAAAATATCTTGTTTTCACAAGGAACACATTGTTGTTCAGAATTCTAAAATGTATTACCGTACTACGCACACTGACTCATCACGTCGGCAAACACCGTTCACACAGTTCTACAAATAGCTATCAGAGCGTTAGCACAAGAGGGGAACAGGTGAGTTCTTCTGTTTTGGAGGAATGGATGCCAATATTGGAAACAGGCAGAGCCTGAGGTGTGAGAGTAACAGGGAGGACAAGGATGAGGAAGGCCATGCACCACAACCTCTGATGAGATCCAAGCCACTTTGGTTGCCTATGTGCTCAGCCATGTTCTAACAACGAGGGAGGCTGGGCAAAGAGTGCAGCCAAATTTGAGCAGGTACACTGTAGCATCCATCTTCTGGACTTTCTGAAATGAGAGTAGGTAAGAAAGGTACTCTCACTAAAAAACTGCAGTACTGCATATCAGTGTTGTACTCAATGAGTCCAGTAGTACAGTAATGTCTTTGGACTGTTCTGCAGGACTGCAAAAATGAAGTATGTTTTAACTATTTGTGAAAGGTATTCCTACATTGTACTCCTACACAGTATTTTACCATTTGTATCGCAGAACTGAAAGATGACCAAAAACCATGTGGATGAGAACATCTTTTGTTTCCTCAACAGGAAACTGAAACTGTGAACATGGTCCTAGAAAATAACGCCACAACATTACAGCAAATACAAAATAAATAAAACAATAAAACATTGAGATACTTCAAAATATCAATAAGGTAGGCTTATTGTATAAACACTGCAGTGTGTCTTTAGCAGAAAGAACCTGAGGATGAATTGGGTATACAGGGTGCCATCTGAACACAATTCAGAAAAAGTCAAAGAATTGCCATAGAACTATGTGCAAGTAAGTCCAATTCAATATATTTCACAATTGATGCAAATTCTCAACATTGTATGAATTATTCACATTTCAGTATTGTACAAAAAATATGTATATACATACATATATATGTTACCGTTTACACACACACACACACACATACACATACACATACATATGTTTGTATATACATATTTTTTGTTATTTAATTAAGTTATTAAGTTATTAAGTTTAAGTTATTTAATGTGATCAGATAAAGTCATTTATCGTCACTGCAAGGAAATGATTTACCAAGTTGTATCAGCTTCAAATAGCATAACCAGACCAAGAGTTGCATCATGTCACCAGGTTCTGCTCCTTACCGGGTCAGTGTTGATGGCACCACTCGTCTTTCTAGGGTTCTCTGGTGGATCTGACCAGAGACACCATGAGGAGGACTCGCCGGGATCTGCCCAAGGTAGCTGACCGTCACTGTGACAGCTTCAGGGGTCTGTGAGGGCAACAGCTGATGAGAAGGTGCACCGTCCGTCGGCACCTTCAGCCGAGAACGTGAGTCTTGCAGTGAGAAAAGGCTTCATCTTCTGCAGTTAGTTAAACTTCTAACAATTGTAATTTGAGCGACATGTTATCTAGGAGGTTATAGGAGTTGAATGATTGTATCTTGGCACGACCACCAGGATCAGGTCCACAGACGTGCATGAGACGAAACATGAGTCATTTTAGAGAAGGCTTGTGACTCACCCCAGGGTCTTGGTGTCCTCGCAGCAATGTGACCCCTGTCTCGGTCTCTTTCCCAGGGGCATGTTGCCAGGTCCTCAAGGCTCTTGACAGACTCAAGGTAGTCCTGAGTTGCTAGTTTATCCTTAATAGTGTCATTAAGACCCTGGAAGAAAGCATCTGTTAAAGCTTCCTCGTTCAAGCAAATCTCGGCAGCTATACATGGAACTCACTTATATATTCGGTGACTCATTTGTTTCCTTGTTTAATTTTAAATAGTTTGCGTGCGGCCTCCCTCTCTGGCAACAGGGGATCAAAAACTCTGCATAATTTCTTAGCAGACTCAGCAAAACTGTAGAAACTTCTGGAGTCTCTCTGCCACTCTGAAGTGCAGAGTTGGAGTGCAGAGTTGTTACCATGAAGAGAGAAGCAGACACATCCAAGGGGAGCAGGCAGGGCAAGGAGTCAAAAGCAGGCAAGGTTTCAAAACGAGGCAAGAAACAAGACAAGGTACACTGGATTTCTACTACTGATTGAGGTTTGAGAATCTGTCACTGACTAAGTGAATGGAGGGAGCTTAAGTAGGGAGGTGAACAGGTGGAGAGCATGAGCAGTGATTGCAGAGTGAGGTATGATGCAGAGGAGTTAGTTGGATGGCAGGAGCTGAATGGACTGAGGTGAACACAAAACATGAAAACAGCAGGCAGAGGAGGGAAAAAGGGTCAAAAACGTGACAGTATGAATGTTTTTCTTCAGTGCCCTGAGATGACTTCTGTTGTAACTTGGTGACAGAACCCTTTGGTCTACAGAAGAGTTTATGGACAGAACTCTTCAGTCTCCAGAGGAGTTTATGGACAGATCCCTTCGGTCTACAGATAACTTCATGGACAGAAAACTTCTGTCTACAGAGGAGTTTATGGACAGAACCCTACGGTCTAAAAGTGAGTTTATGAACAGAACTCTTTAATCTAGAAAGGAGTTTATGGACAGAACACTTGGGTCTACAGAGGAGTTCATGGACAAAACCATTGGTTCGTCAGAGGAGTTCATGGACAGAACTGTTTGGTCTACAGAGGAGTTTATAGACAGAAGAACCATTCAGTCTACAGAGGAGTTCATGGACAGAACCCTTCAGTCTACACAGGAGTTTATGGACAGAACCCTTCAGTCTCCAGAGGAGTTTATGGACAGATCCCTTTGGTCTTCAGAGAAGTTTATGGACAGAAC
>NC_056521.1:1456458-1465868 GCF_014905685.2 Nematolebias whitei
TGTATGTATGTATGTATGTATGTATGTATGTATGTATGTATGTATGTAGGTAGGTAGGTAGGTAGGTATGTATGTAGGTAGGTAGGTAGGTAGGTAGGTAGGTATGTATGTAGGTAGGTAGGTATGTATGTATATACACTTCGTTCTATTTGTGTTTGCTTTATAACCCCCTCCCATTATTGTCTTGTTCATTTTGTTTTATATTGTTGATATTGGTTTTGCTGTTTTGTTAACACTTTTATTATCAATTAAAAAAAAAAAGTAAAACAAAAGAGAAGATCTAATGTGTATCATATTTTTGACACATTATGACATATTATTATTATTTATATTTTATTATAATAATTATTTTTAGATTTGTTAGCTTTGAAAGGTCATAACAATTAGATATTTCATAGTTTCAGATACTAAATCTTGATTAATCCAGATTGTATCTAATCTGTGGGTGTGTGACAGTAATAATCTGACATGATGTTTTATCTGGACAAATTCTGAAGCTTCCAGGTTAACTCTTCTCTTGTCCACTAACTTTATGACCATTCATGACCTTTAGGGACAAATCAACCATCTTATTTAACTGCATAAAATACTGTTTATTTTATTCACAAAATAAAACAACCAGTCGGTCTTTTGGAGTTACGTCAGCCTGAAACATCAGTTTAACTGACATTATTTTAACTCTTCAGGGCATTATTATTATTATCATTTCATCCATCATCCATTATCTTTACTCGCTTATTCCATTTTGGGTCACGGGGGTCGCTGGTGCCCATGTCCAGCAGCCACAGTGTGAGAGGCAGGAGACGCCCTGGACACGTCTCCAGTCCATCACAGGGACACATAGAGACAAACGAGACAAACAACCATTCACTCTCTCTCTCACACCTAGAGATAATTTAGAGTTACCATCAGTCTAACATGCATGTTTTTGGTCTGTGGGAGGAAACCGGAGTACCTGGAGAAAACCCACGCATGCACGGAGAGAACATGCAAACTCCACCCAGAAAGACCCCGGGCAGAGATTTGGACCTGCGACCCTCTCGCTGAGAAGCAGTTGCTTTACAGACTGAACCACCGTGCTGCCGTACATATATACATATATACATATACATAGTGTGAAATAAATAATTTGTGCAGGGATTTTTGCGTTCTTCATGTTATTTCACATGCACTTACCAATTCTGGCCTAATTTTCCAAACCCTGACCGGGAGCAGGTTTTCACAGACTGAGGGTGTTCTGGGCTGGAAGGTGATCTCCTGCAGGGCCACCAGAGGGTTCAAATACTCCGTCCTGATTAGAGTCCTGTAAGGTTCTGTGCACCTTCCACCCCTGGACGTCCTGGTTGGAAGCTCTCACCACATTGAAGTATGGTGTGAAGTGAACTTGTTCTTTTATTAGCAATGTTTTTCTTTTTGTATGCTTTTTGAAAATACTGCAGCGACACCAGACGAGATGTGTGCAAACAAAGCGGACGAGAATTTCTTCAGCGGCCACTTTAGTTCATATTTTTGTTCAACAACGTTCATAAAAAGCAATAAATGTTAAGTTTTTCATGTCTGATCTGTAGCACATTGTTTTCTGCAGCTAACAGCAAGTGACGTTTATCATGTAACCACGCATCGGGGACTTGTTACACCTTACTGGTTCTGGAAATAAAATCTGGAGCACCTTTCAAATGTTACAGCACCCAACAGATGGTGGAGGTCTCCGCATGTTTGTTGGTTAATAAAACCTGCTGGTTTTGTCCCTCGTTGTTGAGCAAAGAGGAGGAATTGAAAATACTGTCACTTCGTCCATCGCTCTGTTTAACTGTCCATCTGTGTTGTGACATGATACCTTGAAAGGTAAGCAATTTACATTTTACTGTGTGACTACATTTAGGCATCAGACTACGATCGAAACTAGGGATGTCATGTCAAAATCCAAGATGGCTGCCACCATATATATATATATATAACTTGAGTAAGTGATTTGTTCCATTATCTTTGTAGAGATCTAGTATAGAGTTGTATGAATGGGTCAGTGAGGCACAGATTGTAGTGAAAAGCGCTTTGAGTGTCTCGATAAGATAAAAAGGCGCTATATAAGTACAGTCCTTTTACCATTTACGTCGCTGTTACGTCATTGCGTCACATGATCCGCACCGGGCGCGGGTTACAAAATGGATTCCCCCCAGCAGATGGACTGAGCGGAGCAGGTCCAGTCTTGACAAACAGGTAGAACTGCATCAGTAGTGTGGAAATATTTCACTAAAGATGAATCTTCTGGTTCAACTACCGTAAGGAAACAGGAGATGAATCAACTTCCTGACTGTTTGGAGCTCGTTGTGAACCGGTGTTGCACCATATTCTGTGACCACCGTATGGGGCCGAGATGGTGTAGAGGCAGGGCAGCCGGCTTGGGACCCGAAAGTCCCAGGTTCGATCCCCAGTCACTGCACATCACGTGGCGTCTCTGGGCAGCACACCTCATCCCCAAAATGCCCCCCGGGCGCTTTCAATAGCTGCCCACTGCACCACCTGGTGGTGGATGGGTTAAATGCAGAGACTAATTTCGCCATTGTATGGAAACATACAGTGCTGACATTGTGATGACATTATTATTATTATTATTATTATTATTATATTGTGACCGTAGGGGACGGTGCTGCATGCACTGCTGCAGGTCACAGAATATGGTGTAACACCGGGTCCAATGACCGAACCAGAACCAGCTTCCTCTGACCTTGTTTCACAAACAAAAAGCAGAAAATATTCATCTCTAAACCATAAAAAACATATAAACATATTAATCTCTAAAACTACACCTAATGCACCACAGCTGGCGGTGGTGCGGGGTGGTTGAGCCCCCCACTGGTTTTAGTTTCGTTGACGTGCCGCACGTTTCTTCACTTTTGCAGCTTAATAATAAAAACTAATAGTTGTGGTTTCCCTGTGACTTATTTGCTGTATGATAAACGGTAGGAGCAAAATATACGCCCCCAATGTTCTGTTGGTCTTTTTCTTGTAAATAATAAATTACACTTTATTGCGGTTTTATTTTACTTTTTATTTTTGCATGTTGAGATCCTATGACAGCCCTGTGATGGAGTTGTGACCCGTCCAGGGTGTACTCCGCCCCTCGCACAGTGATTGCTGGACATCGGCACCGGCGACTCCCGTGACCCAAAATGGAAGAAGCGGGTAAAGATGATGGATGGATGGATGGGATGGATGGATGGATGGATGGAGACCCTATGACGTCATCAAAAACAATCATTTTGACAGTCGAAAACACAAAATGCTGCGAGCCTTGCTGCCCTTACACTTGGTCTCTTGGACACATAAAACATCTACCTTCCTTCTCAGCATCATGTCAGCCAGCTCTCTACCTTTGCCTGTCATTGTCCCCACATTTAGAGCTTCAACCCTCAGCCCTCCATTCTTCACTTTCCTCTTCTCCCTCTGTCTCCTGACACGTTTCCCTCCTCGTGGTCTTCGACTCGGCCTGGGCCTAAATAATTAAAAGTAAAACATCACACGACAGTTATCAATGTACATTCAACGAAAAACAAAAGCCAGGGTGATTATTCAAATAAACACATTGAATAACGAGCACAATTCAAATATTTTCATATCTATCATTTATCTTTGGCTATCATGGACTCCAAACAGCACATTGTTCGAACTTAAACCAAAATTAGAGTCAGTCTTGGTCTGGGTCATTGAGAAGACTCGTTTCCAGAAGGTGGCAGTTTTGTGGCAAAGCCAGAACATCTGGATCATAGTCTCAGACTCACACACAGAGCAGTTCACACACATATCGTTCCTACATTTTAACATGTACTGCTTGGCAGGGTAGTACCTGTGGATTCATTTACAAGATACTTCTCTTACTTTGTGTTTCACTAAATATCTATATGGCAGTTTCCACCCGTTGACCCAGTTCAGCCCATTTACCAATCCAGCCCAGTAATGAACAACATAGGGGATAGTGGTAATAGCTGCTTGAATTAATGACCTAATATTACGATTATTATTTTTGGATTTGACTGAAAAGCTTAAACGACCAACTGGTGTCATCCAGGGGTCAAAGGTGGAATAACAGCTGGTTTCTCAGCATCTTTTAATAAAGTTGGGACACCAGAGGGAACAACAGTCTTTACTAGATCAAATTCTTTTGGGGTAACAGGAAAATTAAATGTCTGCAAGAACTCAGCGCAGTTCAGCAAATTCCCATTATCATTAAGTAGCTGAGGTACTGGAATTATGCTGTTATCAAACCACAAGTAAAAAAAAAAGATTTATTTTGTATTTGATGTGTTGATTGTTCCAAATGAAACATTTATGCGGAGAAAAATTGTGTCTATAAATTAAAGACCACGCCAACAACAGTGGTTTATGAAAATGCCTCGGGTAGTAGAAATTCAGGTTGATTTTTCAATAATCGGGTTAAAGTTTTCAGAACGTCTCGCTTTTCATTAAAGTCATCGTCACGTAGGAGAGTTTGCTTTTAACTGGAACGTTATAAATCACTGTGTTGATTGTTAATTAAGAGGACAAAGTTCACATTAGTTTCAGTTTAAACGGAGTCCAGAAGCTGCAGAGACACTGCTGTCTGGACAGCTGCGGGACCTTGGGTGGCATCTGTTACAAATAAAGTGGCATCATCAGTTGACTGTAAGTTCTCTACCTGCAACAAAGATTCCTTTTAATGGACTAGTTTTATATGAGTGGACAGAAGATGAATACATATGGAGAAGATGGGCAGCCCTGTTGGATTTTTAATCTAATGGAGCTGTTGCCGTTGGTGTACATAGTTTTAACAGTGTAGCAATAAGAAGGATGTGAGATGGAGGAAGAAGGTGACACTTCCTCCCCTCCACTACATTTATTTTATTTATTTAGCTCTCGTTAAAGTGGAGCACCAGCTGATCAGTTTACTGACCAACAACAACTTCATTCATATTTTCACCCTTTAATGATCAGAATCAGTCACTGAAGTAGAATCTGTTCATTACAGGGAGTTCTACACCAGAACACATGAATATTCATCTGAATGAAGACGCCATTAAAATACATAACCAGACCAAGAGTTGCATCATGTCACCAGGTTTCTGGGGTTCTCTGGTGGAGCTGACCAGAGACACCATGAGGAGGACTCACCGGGAACTGCCCAAGGTAGATGACCGTCACTGTGACAGCTTCAGGGCTCTGTGAGGGAGCAGCTGATGAGAAGGTGAGAACGTGAGTCTTGCAGTGAGAAAAGGCTTCATCTTCTGTGGTTATTTAAACTTCTAACAATTGTAATTTGAGCGACATGTTTATCTGCTCAGGAGTTGAACGAGTGGACCTTGGCACGACCACCAGGATCAGGTCCACAGACAAACCGTCTTCTGGTTCGGGGCCGGAGACGAATTGCTCAGTTCGGGGGTCCAAGAGACTTTGTGCAAAACATCAGCTCTGAGGAGATTATTTTGACTACTCTCAGGGACATTGTGGCTCCCTCTGAAGAAAACAGCTTCCAGCTCAAAGAACTTTTTCACAGGTGTCTCTGAAGGAACAATCACTTTCTGAACAACAGAACAGAGAAATATGTTATTCACATTGTAATATTTCACATGATTTCATTATAATGATTGAAAACAACAATCAAAATTATTCATGTTCACACTTGTTAATCAAATAAAACAAACTTCATTAATGATTCGTTTTTCTTTCTTAGAAACAGGAAGAAATAAGAGGAACATTAGTCAGACTGTAGCTGACTCTGTATCTAAGGACAGGACATGTGTGGAAAAACATCAGACATTATTGAAGTCACATGTAACTTTAAAAACACGATTCATGGTGAGTCTGGAAGATGAATAAGGGTTAGGGGTCGTAGTTAGAGCAGTGCAGCTTCATGCTACAACAGCTTTACAGAAAAAAATGATCAAATGCAAAATACTCTATAGTCTGGAATATAAAATTATGCTCTACGGTGTAAAATGCTTTATAAAAACCCAGGAAGTAAATAAAACTTTCGTCAGGACACAGAAATGAGTAATCAATTTAATCTAAAACGAGTCAACTATTGTTAGACATAAGTTTCATTTCATCATTATATCAATCAATCAACCTTTATTTATACAGGTAAATCCCATTGAGCCTCGAGGACTCATTTACAAGAGAGACCTGATTTCAACAAAGAAAGATGACAACAATGGACAACAGCAACAACAGTAGACAGTTATAAAAAGTCATAATACAGGGGTTTTTTTTGTTTTTTTTTACAAATAGGATGGCTAAAAGGAAAAGGTAACAAAAAAACAAACAAAAAAAAAACAGCTAGATTCTAAGGCGAATGTAAAAACTAAAAACAGGAACATGTCTGCATTGGTCCCTGCCAGGAGTCCAACAGGTTCTTAAAGACACTTAGAGAGGTCAAAGGTCGAGAGCTTCAGATCTTTTTGTAAGATATTCCAGGAAACAGGAGCGGAGTAGGAGAAGGTCCTTTTGTCTAGTTCAGTCCTCACTGAGGGAACACTGCAGGTAATAATGTCCTGAGAGCGCACGCTGTAGCTGCACTCACGCAGAGACATGTAGGAGGAGATGTATGAAGGCAGCAGACCAAGAAGTGATTTAAAGATGAAAATGTACCAGTGAGAGAGTCTGTGTGGAGTTAATGGTGACCATTTAACCAGTGAATACTGGGTGCAGTGGTGGGTACGATAATCACAGCCAGTTATGAATCTTAGTGCACCATGATAGACAGCATCCAACATCTGCAGCATCCAACATCTGCAGCATCCAACATCTGCAGCATCCAACATCTGCAGGGTTCTTGTAGGAGCGTTCATGTAAATAATATCACCATAATCAACGGAGGGAAGGAAAGTCACAGATACAAGGCGTTTTCTAGCATTCAGAGTTAGACAGGATCTGTTTCTGAAAAAGAAACCCAGTTTAACTTTCAGTTTCTTTATCAAGTTTTCCACGTGGAGCTTAAAAGAGAGATGTGAGTCGACCAAGATACCCAAATATTTATAGGAATCAACAAACTCAATGGGGACACCATTTGAGGATAAAATCGGAGGAAGAACTGCTGGGACCAACTTCCTATTTGAAAAAAACATCCCTTTGGTTTTGTCTGCATTTAAGACAAGTTTGAGGCGGAACAAATCAGTCTGGATGTTGTTGAATGCAGATTTCAAAAGCTGGAAAGCCTTAGCAACAGTTTTAGCTCGACAATAAACAACTGTGTCATCAGCATAGAAATGTATGGATGCATTAGGGATGTTTTTACCTACATTGTGTATGTAGATTGTAAAGAGGGTGAGTCCTAAGACTGAGCCTTGTGGTACACCATTGTTGACTGTATATATATATATATATTTTCATTTAGCCTTTATTTATACAGGAAGTCTCATTGAGCCACGAGAACTCATTTTCAAGAGAGACCTGTTTAGGGAGCACATGGTGGGGGTTAAGGGCCTTGCTCATGGGCCCAGGGTGGGGCGAATGAGGGTGGGGGCAAGTGTGGGTGTTTCACCTACCCCACCCACAATTTTGATTATATATATATAACTTATTTGCATTGTGTTCAGCTCTATGAGCTCACTTCATGTTTTCTGGTGTGATTAAATCCTTGCTGTGGTTTTACTCCACTCATAAACTGAATGAGCTGAAGTTTGTGATCAAGGAGTGGCTGGGACAAAGGTGTCTCCTTCTATGTTGAGCACCCGGACATTTGTCTCTCCAGCAACACAAGAACTAAAGCAGGACTACAGCTCTCTGAGTCATCCTGCTGTCTGATGAAAAGTTGCTTTTGCACTAAGGCCTAGCTGCTGCAATAAACATGACAAATACAGACGATGTGAAATGTGCTGTGAGACGGGAGCTAGCGAGCTCTTCTTCCAGCTCAGTGGTAAACAAGCTGACAGAGTAGCCACGTTGTGTGACAGGCAGGATGTTCGAGAGGCATCACTTATTGATTGGAGCCATTAGCACGCTAGCTCCGAGAGCCACATGGGATGAACAGGCTCCAGCACGGCCCTGAACACTTCATGCTTTGTTTTCCAGATGGAGGCCCAGAGTGCAGCCAACACCAGGCTGCTGATGGATTAGCACCTTAAAGGAATCACTGCAGTGTAGCTCACAGACACCGCTTCAGTCCGCTGTCGCCTCATTTCAACGTCCAAGCTTCATGTAATGGAAATATTAAATGAAAACGAGCATTTTCTGCTCTAAAACTAATGTATAACAGAACTATTTCTGCTGTATGTTGAAGTGTGGCTGAATGTTGCGCTGCCAAAGAAGCTAAAACCGAGTTCCACTTATCATCATAACAGGCTGAAATTTGCAGAGGACAAGCTAAATATAGCAGATTAGAAGCTAAAAGCCAACAGCAACAAAACTCGAGCTGAAAGCAGCAGAAGACTTTCTAAAAACTGTAAAGCAGTCCCTAAACTTATTCAAACAATGGCAATATTAGCTGTAGATAAAAGTAGCCAAACACTTGTTAGCAAAACACTCGCTACAGCTAAAGTTTGCTAAACAATTTCAGAAGTTAGCAAAACAAATTAAATTAAAGTTACATTTAAATTTACACTAAAGCTTAAGTTAAATTTACCAAAACTGTAGCTAAAAGAATCAAATTGATACAAAAAGCTAATAGTGGTAAAACTGCAGCTTTAAGCTGTTTATAAAGTCAGAACAGAGGAAAAAATAAGCAAAACACACGGAAATAAGCACAAAACAAGCTAATAATTAATAAAGCAAAGGAATAGCTAAAAGCAGAACAGGAGCTAAATTCGGCATGATCGTTGTTAAAAGCTAAAATGGGATTAAAAGGTTGGTAATTTTAGACAAACTGGGTGGTCTCCAGCTTCTTCTACGCTGTGGTTGTGCTGGAGCAGCAGGGTGAAGAATGCTGACGCCAACAGACTCGATCAGCTCATGAAGAGAGCTGGAGCGGACCTGCAGCCTCTCACAGAGGAGTCTGAGGAACCTGCTCCAGATCCTGAACAACACGTCACCCCCCCTGCAGGACACCCTGGACTCTTCCTGCAGCACCTTCTGCCGCAGACTGAGACCACGAGGTGCTCCACAGAGCACCACAGGAAGTCCTTCCTCCATGTGGCTATCAAACTTTCAACTCCTCTTTCTACACATAGGACAATAAAGTTAATCCTGCACTACAATAAACACGTTAATGTTTCTGTCTGCACCTGTTTTACACCTTAACGTTGGTATTTTTATATTCTCCGTTCTTTTTATACATCTTGTTGTGCTGAAACTCTGACTCTAATGTTAGTGATATTACGCAGGTGGAAGAAGGAGGTTCTAGTAACGTCTTTAATGTGGGGGATAAAAGACATGTCCTGATCAAAAATAACACCAAGATTTTTAACATTAGAGCTGGAGGACAGATTAATGCATCTAAGGAG
>NC_056521.1:1465968-1467135 GCF_014905685.2 Nematolebias whitei
CCATCACTGACTGGCTACGGTCATCTGCCAGGGCGTTCACAACAGAGCGCTGGTGAGGCGGTTTAGGGGAGTGGGCTGGCTCGTTGCAGCCGTACGTCGGAGCGGCCGCCATGTTGGATGTGGCAGAACTGCCGGTCAACTGACAACAGGAAATGGACTGAACTTCATAAAGCGCCGCTGTACAAAGTGTTTTAAGTTCATCCCCGTCATTAACAGACACCGAAGACAACATTTATAACTTTTAAAGTGATTATTAAAAATGTTTAAGTTAAAGGTAATGAAGCATCTGAAGAGAAACCTGCTCCATTTGTCTCAAAGTCTGGTCTCAATTAAAGATCATGAGTCCTGTAACGAGATAACGACCCAAAACCAAATGTTCTTTAGAAGTACTGACCCTTAAAATGTGAGACAGCTGAGGAAGTTAACCAGTAAACACAATACCTGCTCCAGGTGCAGAAATCTGACAGAAACTGACAATCAGAGATGCAACGTTCCGGTATCGGAAAATCTTCTGGATCGGGTATCGGTGAAATGTGACCGATCCATGCATAATGCATACCAGCATAATTTACTTATCGGATTTTACCGATCCAACCTGCAGAGATTTCCGATCCATGATGCATGTTGGCTTCAAGCTATGGAATGGATTTCCTGAACGGAGGCGTGTCTCATGAACACAGAGTAACAAGACCCGCCTCACATTCAGGAAATCCAGTTCATAGTTTACAGGCAGATGATCTGCAGCGACTGCTTTAACAGGATGAACAAGAAAATGTGAAGTTAAAGGAAACATCCTTTGTCCCAAAGACAGTTGAAGTATCATTATTATTTTGGTTACTTTATTTTACTTTCTTTATGAATTGATTGTAACTATTTTCACATTATTCAACAACCAACACAGATTTAGTTTTTTAATGTAATGGCTAGGTATTAAAAAACAAACATTTAGTCCTCCCCACTACACATTTATGTTGCTCTTAGTTTGAAATGTCACCGGAAGTTCTGTTAAGAGAGGCGGAAAGAGAAGGTATGGTAATGTTGAACCGGTTAACACCATAGACGTAATATGTCTGTGGTTTACACAAACGGCTTGTTTTTTTCATTCAGCCTTTCTTTTCCCCGTCCAATCAGATGTAGCCTTCGAGACATGCCCATTTTACTATCGTC
>NC_056521.1:1467145-1468781 GCF_014905685.2 Nematolebias whitei
GTCCAATCAGATGTGGCCCTCCAGACACGCCCATTTTACTATCGTCTAATCAGATGTGGCCCTCCAGACATACTCATTTTAGTATCGTCCAATCATGTGTGACCCTCCAGATACGCCTTCCGATTTTGTCTGCAGAGATACCTACTTGCACTTCAGCTCCAAACATGGAGATGCTGGAGGTCATTTCATTTTTATTTTTAACAACGATAAAGACTCTGCCACAGTCACACAAGCACAATACCAACATTTTTATTAAATCTCTTCAACGCACATTTATCAATCTTTATTTGAAAACATGCAAGCATAAATACATTTTAAAATCCAGATACTACAGAAAGTTGATGAATTAAAAAGCTGTTTTTTACCACAGTAAAGTAGTTTCTTTACACTAGTCACTGAAGTTCTTCGGTGTGTGTCACCAAAAGCCTAATTTGACAGCAGCGTTGCAAAACGCCACCAGGGGTCACTGTAACTGAAGCTTCAACAAATGAACCTGATTTTGAAACATTTGGCCCAACTGGTTCAACGCTTCGTAAAAGCTTCATGTGCTCATCATCACTAACTTCCACCAGATATTTTATTTGTAAAACTGACCGAGTTAGAGCCATGCTTGTGTTAGTCAAATGCCAGTTGGCTGTGGTGGCCATCTTGGATTGAGCTGGTTCCATAAGTTAATCGGTCAAATATGTACATTTCCTGCAAGTTTCAATAAAATCTGTGCAGCGGTTCATGAGAAGTTTTGCTAACAGACACAGTTGACTGAGTAGAAATAGTAGAAATCCTAGTTATTCATTTACAAAATTAACATGTTGCTTTCCAGTATTATATAAACTTTAAAAAAACAAGGGGTAATTTTACTGGAATTATTTATTTAGTATTCAGTCTCAAAGTATAAAAATAAAAAATAAAGATCCTTCTGTTATTTAAATTGAACAAGTCTGCACAAAATATAGATCAATAAATCCACCACAAAAACTAAAGAGCAGTTGAAGTTTCCCAAAATAACTGAATAAAATGAACCTTAAGATCTGTTGATCATAAATGTAACATACAACAAAATATGGTAAATGTTAAATGGACTGTACTTATACAGCACATTTCTATTTTATTTCAAGATACTCAAAGCTCTTTACAACAATCTGTGCCTCATTGACCCATTCATACAGCTCTATACTAGATCTCTACAAAGATAACTGCACAAATCATTCTAAAGAGACTAATCAGAGCTTTATCATGTTCATACACTGATGGGACACACATCAGAGGCAACGAGGGGTTCAGTGTCTTGCCCAGGGACACTTCAGCATGTGACTGCTGGTGGATTCGAACCCCCAACTCTTGCATTAGAGGACGACTGCTCTAACCACTCAGCCACAGCCGCCCCGATATGTTTCTTTAAATGAGCTGTAACTTCCAGAAGTTGTATCAAGGTGATCAGCTGCCCCTGAAGCTTGAGGTGTTTCCTCTGTTCCTGCAGGAATGATTCATTTCTCTGATGCTCTGTCTCTGATCACATGACTGTCTCTGATCACATGACTGTCTCTGATCACATGACTGTCTCTGATCACCTGACTCTGTCTCTGATCACCTGACTCTGTCTCTGATCACATGACTCTGTCTCTGATCACCTGACTCT
>NC_056521.1:1468881-1476316 GCF_014905685.2 Nematolebias whitei
TGACTCTGTCTCTGATCACATGACTGTCTCTGATCACCTGACTCTGTTCTTGCTCCATGGACTGTGGAAGAGACAGCTGAGTTGCACGTTGTTTGTTTTTAGCATTTCAGCTAGCTAGTATTGTGCACAGCTTATTAGCGTTACCCAGTACCGACAGGTGGAGGGGGTGTGTGCAGTTCGGTTTGGTCGTTGATCGCGCTCGGTTCCGTTAAAGGGGCGGGGCGCCCTGACATATTACGTCATGAAATTAGCATGTTATGCTATCATTTATTTGCCCGGGCAAGCTTTTTTTATCGGTATTATCGTGAACGATGTGATATGGCCCAGCCCTAATTCATACAGCACTCTTCTACACACACGTTCATACAGGACTCTACGGGCGGCTGTGGCTGAGTGGTTAGCGCAGTCGTCCTCCAATGTGAGAGTTGGGGGTTCGATTCCACCAGCAGTCACATGCTGAAGTGTCCCTGGGCAAGACACTGAACCCCTCCTTGCCTCCAGTGTGTGTCCCATCAGTGTATGAATGTGATAAAGCTCTGATTAATCTTTTTAGAATAATTTGTTCAATTATCTTTGTAGAGATCTAGTAGAGAGCTGTATGAATGGGTACAGTCCCCAGTATCCTCACGGACGTACACGGGTACCCCTGCAGGGCATGTCTGTACAAAGCTAAATTTTTACGACAGCGTATACGTGTCGCACAATAAACTGCCCGGCGACGGACTGTTTTGTATGCGACACCAATGCATTAAATTCCTCTTCTTCATCCCTGATCTGGCCTTTTCTTTTGTTTTGTTGCCAAGAGGCAGTGATCTCTTCCTCCTCCGTTGACGCCATGACTGAAATGGAGAGAAATGAAGGAATTTGTCACGAGCGAATTAAACTCGGGTCCAGCGTGGCTGCGGGAGGGTCTGGAGATTTCCTGGTGGGCTGGTCTGATGTGTGGGCTGCAGGGCCAGCGCTCCCTGTTTTTTTTTTTTATTATTTTTGGATCTTTTTATTAACAACATATAAACACAGAACATCGCTGCAGCTGAGGCTGCCAGCGCTCGATTTTTTCCCCCGACCTGTCAATCAATCCAGTAGGCGTGTCAGCAAATGACCAATCAGCGACCTCAATTTGTTTCCAAGGTAAACGCCCCTTGTCTGCGGAGCTGCTCTGCAGCCGCTCAGGGTGTACGCTCGAGTATGAAGTCCGAACCCTCTGTGGACAATACGCACGTACGTACGCATGGACGGACGTACGCGGGAGTATACTGGGGGCTTAAATGAGAACACAGATTGTAGTGTAAAGCGCTTTGAGTCTTGACAAGATAGAAAGGTGCTATATAAGTACAGTCCATTTACCATTTAGTACACACATTCATACAGCACTCTACGACACGTTTTATATCGACATAGTCTCAACTTATATCGCAAAAAAGAAAGAAGATATTTAAAAAATATTGATATATCGCCCAGCTCTAGCGCCCGCTGAGTGCAGCGGAATCTTTTTTAAATTACAGCACCGCCTTCTAAAGCAGGGGCGCCCAACGTGGGGCCCGCGGGCCAAAGTTGGCCCACCAAGCTGTCCTCACTACTATATTGAAGTTTCCTCAATGTGTTTACACTCAGTCATTCCAGGTTTAATGTTAGATGGAAAGTTGGCCCAATGACTACTGTAATGACACTACACAGCTGGAGTGACTGTGTGCATTCATTTTTTAAAATGAATGCAGCAGTTTCTTGCTGCTGAATGTTTCCTTTGACAAAGCTGAGCATCATGTAGGTGCCCCTCACACACACCCTTCTTGAGCACCCCTAAATTTTAACTAAGCATCTCTGAAAAATTATGAAACCATCATTAGGATTTTTTACAGAAACAGTTCTCAAACCTTAGATTCACCAAAATATTGAATAAATGTTGAATAAAATAAATTTGGCCCTTTCAGAGAAAAAGTTTGGGGCGGCCCTGTTCTAAAGGAAAGAACAAAAATGTCTCATTTGTTTCAAAGTCTTTCGTTACTTTAACTGAACTTGTTGTTTTTTTTACTCTTTCAAGGCCGGTCAGCGCACGGTCAAATGACCATGTCCAGCTGGTACCTATATGGCAAGTCATGTTGCCATATAATTGGATCGTCAGCAGACGCGTGCCGCTGACGATCCAAAATATGGCAAGCCATGTTGCCATATAATTGGATGTGCTGCTGACGCAACCAATAGCCCGACACGCACATATTATTATGACCCGGCCGGCCCTGATCCGAGTCGGGCCGGGCTCCGGGTTAGAAATGACAGCTGTATGTCCAGGCCACTTATGAATTTACTTTTTTAATAGTTCTGTTGAACCAACCTTAAAACTGTGACTGATTTTTCATCTGACGATTGTTATTAATCCTTTTTGTTTTATTACTTTTGTCAGTTTTAACTTAATTCAGGGTTTACTGTGTTTTTTGTTTGTTTAATCAAAGGGTCCAAACGAATGCGTCCATGCCAGTAAACAACTTATACGTTATATTAATTTATAATTATAAAATGATGGCTATGCTAATCGTTGATATTCTCTTAATCCACCATCTAAAGAGCACATTTGAGGTGGAACATGGGGGCCTACATCCGGACCCCCGGCTCCTGTGGTGCTTGCAGTAAAACAAGAAGTGTGGCGCCCATGATGCCGCTGAAACACGTCTATAAATAGGAGTGTATTTTTAGGTTCTGTCTAATTTATGATCTGTACGGTGGAAATCACACCCAGTAATGTGCATTAAAGCACTCGGAGCATCCGAGGTCGGCCTAATGGCTTCAGCGCTCATACAGGCTCCGAGCTTATGAGCGCTGCGTGAAAATCTAATCTGCACACCCATTTTGTCTGATGAAACAAGACGTGTAAAGCTCTTCATCTGCTGGTTGATTGTCATGAAACTGAAGCATGCACACAATGAGTCACACAAACTCAGCATCCCCAGTTTGCAACCTTCACGGCAGTCACCAGTTTGGACCAAATGGGTGCGAACCAGTCACGATTCCCCACTGAACCAGTGTCATTATAGGCACCGGGGTTGTTCTGTGCAGGTCCAAACTGCACTACGTACAGGTGCTGCTCATCAAATTAGAACATCATGGAAAAGCTGATTTATTTCAGTAATTCCATTCAGAAAGTGAAACTTGGACATTATATTCATTCATTACACACAGACTGATGTATTTTAAATGTTTATTTCTTTTAATGTTGATGATTGTAACTGACAACTAATGAAAACCACAAATTCAGTATCTCAGAAAATTACAATATTACTTGAGACTAAAAAAAGGATTTTTAGAAACGTTGGACAACTGAAAAGTATGAACATGTTCAGCACCAATACTTAGTTGTTGCTCCTTTTGCCTGGATTACTGCAGTAAATGGTACATGGACTGTACTTATACAGCTCCTTTCTATCTGATCAAGATACTCAAAGTTCTTTACAACAATCTGTGCCTCATTGACCCATTCATACAGCTCTATACTAGATCTCTACAAAGATAATTGAACAAATCATTCTAAAGAGACTAATCAGAGCTTTATCACATTCAGACACTGATGGGACACACATCAGAGACTATGAGGGGGTCGGTGTCTTGCCCAGGGACACTTCAACATGTGACTGCTGGTGGATTCGAACCCCCAACTCTCGCATTGGAGCACGACTGCTCTAACCACTCAGCCACAGCCGCCCCTGCATCGTGTCATGGAGTGGACCAGTCTGTGTCTCTGCTCAGGTGTTCTGAGTCCAGGTTGCTCTGATCGTGGCCTTCAGCTCTTCTCAATTGTTGGTTCTGGTGTATCACATCTTCCTCTTCACAATACTCCATAGATCTTCTATGGGGTTGGGATCAGGAGAGATTGCTGGCCAATTAAGAACAGGGACACCATGGTCCTTAAACCAGGTACTGGTATCTTTGGCACGGTGTGCAGGTGCCAAGTCCAGTTGGAAAATGAAATGTGCATCTCCATAAAGTTGGTCAGCAGCAGGAAGTCTGTAAAACTTCCTGGTAGATGCTGCGTTGACCTTGGACCTCAGAAAACCCAGTGGACCAACACCAGCAGAGGACATGGCCCCAAACCATCACTGACTGGAAACTTGACTCTGGACCTTAAGCAACGTGGATTCTGTGTCTCTCCTCTTCCTCCAGACTCTGGGACCTTGGATTACAAAAGAAATGCAAAATTTACAGTCATACGCGAACAGAACTTTGGACCACTCAGCAGCAGTCCAGTCCTTTTTTGTCTTTAGCCCAGGCTAATATATATATATATATATATATTTAAATAATGGCCGCATGTTGTAAAATGACTGTCGAGCAGGTATAAAGCTGGTTTGATCTGGATCAATAATTTTGGGAACAATTGCCTCAAGACGCCTGGATAATACTTTAGTAAGAAGTTTGTAGTCTCAACAAAGTAACTGGTCTGTAAGAGCCGCAGTCACAGAGGTCTTTGTCCTTTTTATGTAGCTGTAACAATTGCTCGAGTCATGGAGTCAGGTAATTTCTTCTCTTTAAGAAATTCTTCAAACTATTTTGTACGAATCAGAGAGAGCTTAGATGAGAATGTCCTGTTGAATTCCACTTGGGGGCACTGTTGAGCCATTCGGTCCTAATAAAGTTGATGATCATGTGGAAGCTTCAAGTTGTAAAAGTTCTTAACGTCTTGATAAATATACAAACCATGTAACTTTATGATGCCCTGGGGACATTTTCTTCCGCATAAGCTGCTACTTTCATACCCATCGGATGTGTTTGTCTGCAAAAAGAAGCTGAAGACTTGTTTACTGATTGTTTTAAAATTAAAAGCTTTGTGTGAACAATACTATGCTAAAGTGCTCAAACCACACTGAGCGTCCGCCATTTTGAGAATTGAAAAACAGCAACGAGAGACGGCCCATGTCACGTCAAGGGGCCTGACTCCCATTTTTCTTAGAGACACGCTGCTCGCTCCCTCACTATCCATCCTTCGGTTCAAGCAGTCGTATACTGTCATCCAGTGGTCAAAAAAAGGTACTACACTCAAAATAAAACCAAAATTTCTTCCTAAATTTAACATTAATTACTAATTATTGTCAAATTTCAAACGATATTATCGTTTATCGCAATAAATACTGAGACAATTAATCGCCAAGCAAATTTGTTATCGTGACAGGCCTACTTTTAGTTACAATTTTTGCTTGTTGTCATTATTAGCTATTATTTTGTTGAGGTAGACTAGCTAATTTCAAGTTGTAGCTACTTTTTTGGCTAATTCTAAGCTTTAGCTATTGGTTTGCCAAGCGTAGCTTTTAGTTTCTATTTTGCTTGTTTTATCTTTGAGCTACAGTTCTGCTTCTTTGAGTGACGGCTACTTTATTGCTCATTTTATTCTTTATCTGCTGCTTTGCTCATCTTAGCTGTTAGCTACTATTTAGCTAATTTTATGAACATTTAGAGTATTCTGCTCAGTGAAACTTCTGGCTACAGTTGGTTATATTAAGTTTTAGCTGTAGTTTGACCAAATTCAAGCGTTTAAGTTTTATTTGTTTGAACTTACCAACTGAAGAAAATTCAGCTGTTCTTCAGCTTTCAGCTTGTATTTCCTCTTAGTAGTTTAGTAACATATTCTTGGTCTTGCATTGTTTAAGTCTGACATTGGTTCCTTGTTGCCTTGGCAACAAGAAAAAGCCTGAATGCTGTCACTTATCTTACTGGACTCATCTAAGCTGGAGATGGATTGTTTTTCCTGTTAGCCCCAGTCCTTCCAGAGCCAAGGAGTCCCAGCTTAACCATACTTCTGACTTCTGTCCAGATGTTTAAGTAGCCACATGTATACAGATGTGTTGCAGTTTGACAGACGACATGTCTCGGATGATTACATGCTAAGGTATAACGGTGTCCTAAAGGTGAACATGTAACATTATGACTGACGGTGTCCCCCTCCGTCTCCCCTCAAGGTACGGGGACGTTCGGCCGAGTCTTCCTGGTCAAAGACAAGAAGAGTAAAGCCTTCTTTGCTCTGAAGCAGATGAAGATTTCTGACGTGATCCGCCTGAAGCAGGAGCAGCACGTCCACAACGAGAAGGAGGTTCTGACAGAAGTCAGCCACACGTTCCTCATCAGGCTGTGAGTTCTTCTGTTCTCAGTTCACACTCGTGGTTTCCTCCCTAATTTAACTAATGCTGATGCACTCTTTGGACTCGTTCACTTTTGTTACAACGGGAGCCGGACGCGGGTCCCGGGTCACTGCAGCTAGCTGTGGGCCTCAGGCCTCATCGGACCCCAGGTCCACCCCCCAGGTCACGCTGTCCCACAGCTCAGACCACCCTCAGAAGTGCCAACTCATACTATTAATAACTCAAGGAAACGTCAGTTCAGTTTTACCAGTTGTATTAAAATCAAGGCAGGGAAAGGTTACAGTCTACAGCGCTGGCCAGTCCGGTGCACGATGCGAGATCAGGAGCCGGAAGGGCTGATGTCTCATCGCGTTACAGATTTTTAGGCCCTAGACTCCTCCTTCGCAGAAGGGGAGCACAACCTGTCGGTGTGTGAGGGGGAGTGACTAAGTGTGATCTCAACGGATCTTATGTGGTTGGACGTGTACGGAAAAATGAGACGGTGCTTCAAAAGCCTTTCTACGTGATGAGCACACAAAATAAACTATTCCTTGACAGATATTGAATCCCTGGGAGACTCTCTTTAGAGTGGCTAGCCTTGTTTAAACCAGTCAGAACCGGATTATAATTTCATTATAATCCCGTCTCAGAGCAGATCAAAAACTCAGGGTCAGTCTAGATAAATATCTAACAAGTTCATGAAATGTTGAACTCGTTCAGGAAAGGGGTGCTGTCAGTATTGAATTTAGTAACTTATACTTTTCTAAATATTTCACTTTATTTACAAATATTTCCCCATAGAAAGTCATTCAGCTCATTTTTTATTACTTCAGACTTTGTTCTCTTTCAATCTGCTTCAGCTGCTGCTTTTTGTTGTCATCTTATACTATTTTTAGCTTCTAGCTACAGTTTATCCATCCATCATCATCATCATCTTCTTCGGGGCTTAAATTTGCCCCTTTTCCATCTCAGCCCAGTTCCAAGGCTTTTCCATTAGTAACAGTACGGCCCGACTGGACTCGCCTCAGCCCAGTTCCGAGGCTTTTCCATTAGTAACAGTACGGCCCGACTGGACTCGACTCAGCCCAGTTCCAAGGCTTTTCCATTAGTGACAGTACGGCCCGACTGGACTCGACTCAGCCCAGTTCCAAGGCTTTTCCATTAGTGACAGTACGGCCCGACTGGACTCGACTCAGCCCAGTTCCAAGGCTTTTCCATTAGTGACAGTACGGCCCGACTGGACTCGACTCAGCCCAGTTCCAAGGCTTTTCCATTAGTGACAGTACGGCCCGACTGGACTCGACTCAGCCCAGTTCCAAGGCTTTTCCATTAGT
>NC_056521.1:1476416-1480545 GCF_014905685.2 Nematolebias whitei
CAGTGTGGCTGTATTTGTCCTCATCACTCACAACCTCTTGGACCTGCTCTCACCTGTCCCTGGAAAAGTTCAGAGTTCACTCATCACAGACTTCTTAGCTGGAGGTGATCTCTGGTGGATTTCCCTGAAGAGGAGGAAGACTCAGCTGCTATCTCTGTCTCAGACTGGAAATAAAACACAAATAGGTACAAAAATGAGTTAATAATATAATTTTAAATAAAAAAGTTAATTAGATAATAATAAAATAACAATACCTCTTCTTGAACGGCCATCGTTTCTGTTATGAGGTGGTTGATTCTCTCGTTTATCATCATCAGGACAGGACTTTAATCTGCTCCAGGGCTTGTTGACGATCAGTTTTATCTTTTTCGTAAAGTGCTGCTACAACTGTTTGGCTGAAGTGTTGACGTCATGTCGTAGCGGGGCTCAAGAACTTTAAAGTTGGCTCATCAACAACAGAAACGTAGATCCAGAGCTTTAAAACCTCCTACAGCTTGTGTTATTGATCTGGACTGATCTGAATTACCTGATAAAGTTGTTTAAATGCTGCTGTTATCGGTGTTGGCATCAACCAAGCTGCTAGAAGAGACGCTCACGTTCGGATGTTGTCGTTTCAAGAGCGTTAACAAGTTAGACGTGTTGCTGCTGCAGATCCAGTCTCAGTGAAACAACGTCGACACACAGCTTTGGATTTGTCCACTCGTCTTTTAACAAGAAACACGTAATGTTCCCAAACAGTAGACCACAACGACATGCTAGGCTGCTAATGCTACACGTGCTTCAAGATAATAGCGCCGTGCTGAAACACGCCTAGGAACTTTAGTTCTGCGGCGCATAATCTTTCATTTATAAAATTTAATGAGTGAAAAAAGTAACCGAAACGGTACGCACGTGGACCGAACTGAACGTGCCTTACCGAAAAGGTTCCGGTACACCCTCGTGTACCGTTACTCCCCTACTAGCTAGAGTTTGTGACCATAGGTGAGGGTAGGAACGTAGACTGACTGGTAAACAGAGAGCTTTGCCTTATAGCTGAGCTCTCTCTTCACCACAACAGACTGGTACAGAGTCCGCAACACTGCCGACGCTGCACCAATCCGTCTGTCAATCGCACGCTCCATTCTTTCCTCACTCGTGAACAAACCCCAAGATACTTGAACTCCTTCACTTGGGGCAGAACCTCACCCTTGACCTGAAGAGAGCAAGCCACTATTTTCTAACTGAGGACCATGACCTCAGATTTGGAGGTGCTGATCCTCATCTCTGCCGTTTCATACTCGGCTGCGAACCGCTCCAGTGAGAGCTGAAGGTCATGGCACGTTGACGCCAACAGGACCACATCATCTGCAAATAGCAGAAATGGAATTCTGAGGCCACTGAACTGGACTCCCTCCGCTCTCGGGCTGCACTGAGAAATCCTGTCCATAAAAGTTATGATAATAGAACTTCCCAACATTTGCTGATCCATGTTGTTGGTCATATCCTCACCACTTTAATGATTCAGTCGTTTGTCCTCCTCTAGCTTCTGGACTCACCACGACGAGCACTTCCTCTACATGCTGATGGACTACGTTCCAGGCGGTGAACTCTTCAGCTACCTGCGTAGCCGCGGACGATTCAGCAACAACTCAGGCCTGTTCTATACCTCTGAGATTGTCTGTGCCATTGAGTACCTTCACTCCAAAGAGATGGTCTACAGAGACCTCAAGCCTGAGAACATCCTGCTAGACAGCGAGGGACACATTCGCCTCACTGACTTTGGTTTCGCCAAGAAGCTCTCCGACAGGTCAGTCTGCTGGGGACTGAGGAGATTCTCCTTCCTTTGACACCCCTTCATTCTTTTACCTCTTGGAAGGATTTAGCACAACACCCAGAAATGTTCACCACAACCTCAACTCGATGAACACCAGTAGCATTTTGGTTAAAGCAAATTATTTAATGTTAAAGTGAGTTGGTTTGGGTTAGAGACAGTTAATTTGGGTTAAAGTGAGGTAGTTTGGTTTATAGCCCGTTAGTTTGGGTTAAAGTGACATAGTTTAGGTTAGAGCCAGTTAGTTTGAGTTAAAGTGAGTTAGTTTGGGCTAGAGCCAGTTAAATTTGGGTTAAATTGAGGTGGTTTGGATTAGAGACAATTTGGGTTAAAGTGAGTAAGTTTGTGTTTGAGCCAGTTAGTTTGGATTAAAGTGAGTTGGTTTGGGTTAAATTGAGTTAGTTTGGGTTATAGCCAGTTAGTTTGGATTAAAGTGACATAGTTTAGGTTAAAGCCAGTTATTCTGAGTTAAAGTGAGTTAGTTTGGGCTAGAGCCAGTTAATTTGGGTTAAATTGAGTTAGTTTGGATTAGAGACAGTTAGTTTGGGTTAACATGAGTTAGTTTGGATTAAAGTGAGTTAGTGTGGAATAAAGTGAGTTGTTAGGATTAAAATGAGTTATGTTGGGTCAAAATGAGTTAGTTTGAGTTGAATTGACTTAGTTTGGGTTACAGACAGTTATTCTGAGTTAAAGTGAGTTAGTTTGGGCTAGAGCTAACTCGTTTAGGTTAAAGTGAGGTAGTTTTGGTTACAGCTAGTTAGTTTGGTTGAACTTGAGTTAGTCTGTGTTAGAGCCAGTTAGTTTGGCTTAAAGTGAGTTAGTTATGCTTAGAGCCTTTTATTTTGGGTTGATGTGAGTTAGTTTAGGTTAGAGCCAGTTAGTTTGAGTTAAAGTGAGTTAGTTTGGGTTATAGCCAGTTAGGTTGGGTTAAAGTAAGTTAGTTTGGGTTAGACCAAGCTAATTTAGGTTAAAGTGAGTTAGATGGGTTAGAACCAATTAGTTTAGGTTAAAGTGAGTTAGTTTGTTTTAGTGCCAGTTAGTTTGGTTTAAGTTGAGTTAGTTTGGGTTAGAAATATTTATTTTGGGTTACAGTGAGTTAGTTTTATTTAGAGCCAGTTAGTGTGTGTTTAAGTGAGGTAGTTTGGGTTAGAGCCAGTTAATTTGAGTTAAAGTGAGTGAGTTTGTGTTTGAGCCAGTTAGCCAGTTAGTCTTTCAAGGATGAAGATGTTCACATCCTGGACAGAGAGGAACGATGGTTTGAGAGAGGAGTAAAGGAGGCCATCTTTGTGAAAAGAAACCGTCCATCATTAAACAGGGGCGGAGCCTCCGGGTTCAACTGTCCCCCTCTTACAATGCTGTGATTGCTAGTATCACTCAGCCCTCTGTGAACAGTAAACAGCCATCAGGTGCTAATGATCCATTGTTAGGCTGATGGTCCTTCTTGAGCATGTGATCAGCTGGTTCTGGTTGTCAGCAGCAAACTGGTTGATCCACTCTGAGAAGGTGCTATTTAAGAGACTGAGCTGAATACAGCACCTCAGACTGAGGAAGTCTCTCGGATGAGAGACGAAACGTTTCTACATTTTTTTTTTTTTTTTTTGTATGTCCAGAGGACCAGATTGAACATTTTTTAGATTGTTAAACATCTTTAAACATTTGATTAAATTTATTAAAAACAGGTCTCTCTTGTAAAATAGTCCTTGAGGCTCAATGAGACTAATAACCTGTTTAAATAAAGGATGAATTGAAATGACTATTTTAGAGAGCAGTGAATAGAGCAGCTCTGATTCTGTCAAGAGTCCTAAAACTTACCTCAAGTTGTCTTTTTGGACATGCATGCATATATTTGTACAAACTGTACTTGAGAGGAGATTATTACAGCCTCATATAAAATCTATGATGATCATGATATCGGAACTGGATCGGTATCGGCCGATATTTAGATTTAGGTATCGGGATCGGATCGGAAAAAAGAAAAAGTGGATCGGTGCGTCCCTAATAAAACTAAATAAAGCGACCCATTTGGATGATATTTTAAATAAACGGCACTCTTTACAATAAATAAACTATACTAACAATAATACAAATCTTAATAAATACAATAAGAGTCAGAACCAGAACAATAAGCAGCAACAGACAGTTTACAATCTAACTAATCAAGTTTTAAGTTTTTGGCCAAAAAGACCAACTTGTCCACATTTTCTGCCAAAAGCTCAGATCTAGTTGCAGTGAATATCTCCAGCGGTAGAGAAAACCTCTCACTAACAACAGGAGCAGGAATAAAGAGGTAGAGCTTTGATAATTTTGCAGTGTGGCTGT
>NC_056521.1:1480645-1482442 GCF_014905685.2 Nematolebias whitei
TCGACTCAGCCCAGTTCCAAGGCTTTTCCATTAGTGACAGTACGGCCCGACTGGACTCGACTCAGCCCAGTTCCAAGGCTTTTCCATTAGTGACAGTACGGCCAGACTGGACTCGACTCAGCCCAGTTCCAAGGCTTTTCAATTAGTGACAGTACGGCCAGACTGGACTCGACTCAGCCCAGTTCCAAGGCTTTTCCATTAGTGACAGTACGGCCAGACTGGACTCGACTCAGCCCAGTTCCAAGGCTTTTCCATTAGTAACAGTACATAGAACCGGTCCCTTTTTTCCGAACCCTTGGCTCTGTGGTTCTGACCGGGCTTAGTAGGTATGAAAACGTGACGTCAGAACACTGTCGGTCACTGATTGGTCGGGGCAGAGTCACTGGATCTTTCAGAAACTTTTCAAAACACTGATCCACCATTTGCAATTCCTTGGACTGGAGCAGCGGCTGGACCTATTTTAAAAACAGTAATGACAACACCTTGGTCTAAAAATGCTGAAGTGCTGGAGTTTTTTGTACTTGGTGCCCGACAACAAAATTCAGAGCGAGCTGGATAGAGCTCTGCTGGTCTACCCTGGCCCTCTCCCCCGGAGACTCTGAGCCAGGCATCATTTTCCCAGATTCGAGCTCCACTGGTGTCCGTGGAAGATCCTCTGTGGTGCCGACTCGGGGCTCAGGCTACGATTCCGGCCTTATGTGCTCCAAGCTCCGCTGGTCACTGCGAAGGATCATACAAGCTGGTGACTCGCAGGAGGCCGCTGCCCAGAACCCGGCCTCACGTAATCATGAAGGCCGAACCCCGATTCTAGCAGACAGGAGGACCAGGATGGGTCTGGAACAGATGATGGAAGCGATTATTAAATAATAATAATAATAATAATAATAGATAGAAAGATAATTAAATAAATAAATTTGGAACAAGAGAGATGACATTTCCTGTATTTTGGTGCATTTTAACAGATTGTTAAACATCCTGATGCATGCTCAATAATCCAGGTAGAAAAATCTAAAAAAGTTAAATCTGGTCCTCTGGACATTCAAAAAAAAAAAAATTTGTAGAAATGTTTCATCTTTCATCCGAAAGACTTCTTCAGTCTGAGGTGCTGTATTCAGCTCAGGCAGGTTGGCTTTCTTGGACTGTGAGGTCTCAGTCTCTGATAGAGGACATTTGCAAACTGAGGTGTACCACAAACCCACCCACACAGACCAGTATTTGCAGTTTGACTCCCATCACCCTTTGGAGCACAAGTTAGGAGTCATCAGGACTCTGTACCACAGAGCAGACAGCGTCCCCACTAGCTCAGGAGCCAGGCAGAAGGAGAAATCCTACACAAGACAGGCTCTAGAGCAATGTGGATATCCTAACTGGGCCTTCCTGAAAGAAGAAACCCAAACAGGACTCCAGTCAGCCAACAAGTGAAAAGGAGGAACGCAGACCCAGACCAGTGGTCATTCCATATGTTGAGGGAGTATCAGAGAAACTGAGACGTTTATTTTCTAAACATAACGTCCCAGTGGCTTTTAAACCCCAAAATACATTAAAGACTGGTTCATCCCAAAGATCCAGTCCCCCGGCACAAACAGAGTAATGTTGTGTATGTTGTTCAGTGTCAGGAGGGTGATCAGTCTTACATCGGGGAAACTAAACAGCCACTGGCCAAAAGGATGGACCAGCACAGAAGATCAACATCATCAGGCCAGGACTCTGAGGTCTACACTCATCTCCAGGCCAGCGGTCACTCTTTCAGGGATGAAGATGTTCACATCCTGGACAGAGAGGAACGATGGTTTGAGA
>NC_056521.1:1482542-1485449 GCF_014905685.2 Nematolebias whitei
AATTATTATTTTTATATATGAATGTTTCTGTTCAGTGCCCTGACATGACTTCTGCTGTGACTTGGTGCTACATAAACTGAATTGAATTGAAAAAAAACAGGATAATTGAAAAACAAATATTATAAATATGCAGACATATTACATTTTGCAAGCATGCTGTCACCTCTCTGCCTCATGTGAGCTGCAATTGAATTCTTAGAGAAAAATTACAATAAACTGATACCAGACAGAAGCATGAATGATGATGATCATCTTCATCAACAATTTCTTTCTACCTATTGACTACAGTTCTAGTAATTTAGTAAAAATATTTGAATATTCAACTGTGAATCCATTTTGTCCAAACCCCTTCTAAATCTAATGTAGGGTGGGGGGTTTCTTAACATGAATACAATATTTTTATACACAGCTTTTGCAGTGTTCTGAAGTAATGTATGCCATCTATGTTTTAGATAAACACTGATTTTTTTAAAAATAGTATGGTCTTTACATTTGTTCTTCACAGGCAACTGGGAGAATGCTAAACATAAGTGGGAAGACACAGAGGTTCGTGCGGTTGAAAAACACATGATGAATTTCGTCCACACATGCAAGGTACCTCAGAAAATACACTTCCTTCAGTGCATCAAGCAGAGCCAAATGTACTTGAGGACAGAAACTGGACTGGGTAAAAAATTGTCAGAAACCGGATCACTGCCTTGAAGAGACTGGCTTGTGCCAAAGAATTATTATAGTTTGTGATTTTCAGCCTAGTTTAGACATTTTGACATGCTGTATTAAATTTAATCAAGTAAGTAGATTTTTTTAATGATAGCACCTTTTCCTCCTCTTTCTTCTCTGCTGCTTTTCTTGATGTAATATTTGAGGTTTGAGCAGAAAAGGGATCATCTGAACATTTTTTGAAGTGATAATGTGTCAAAATAGTTTTCAATAGTTGGTATCTTATTTGCTGAAACATCAGTCATGGATCACAGAGTATGGAGAAAGACTTATGTCTTCATCTGGATTAGGCTACTGGGTAGCCAAATGAGTACCAGTTTTTCTTTTTTCTTTTTCAGACTTGCAAAACTACTTCCTCAAAAATAACACACAGATGTGAAAGAATTTGCATTAGTTAATTAAATTCAATGCACTTTTGCATGACAGTTTTTCAGTTTGTATGCTGAGCATAAACTTTTATTTGCCTGTAATGATGAAGTGGCAAATGTATCAATCTGACTGATAAGTACGTTTAGTCAGTCCAAAAGTTTGCTCATCTTCTGGTAGAATAATACATTCAGCAGCCTTCGCATCAGTAGTATATGCATGGTCTATCTATGCTCTGCACACAAACATATGCATAGTAATATGGACATCAACTGAGAATAAAGTGACAAACTTTATTAACAAAAAATGGTGCCATCCAAAAGTTTAAGGGTTTAATATTGGGTAATGTAGCATTCTTTGACACAAGTGTGTTGTTTTTGAGAAAGTTGTTTTATAGAATAAAAAAACACCTTGTTTGTTAACCATTTGCCTAGCCTTGACAAAGACATCTATTTTCTACATACTTTGTGCTCTATGATGGATGTCACAGCTGACAAGGTACTAACTATTCATAACAATTTCACTGAAAATTACCTCAAAAGTTATTAGACTATCTTTTTTTGTTGGTAAAGACACTTGCGTCAATGCAGAACCCTATGCACTTAAGGACTGAAACTAGACTGGTGTTAAAAAAATGTATCAAAAATTGAATGTGTGAATTGAATTGTATGCCAAATAATGATTGTAGTTTTTGTTTTGATGTAATACTTGAAATGAATATGTTGAATACAAAACACTTTTTAGCCAGTGAAAGTGTATTTTTGTTGCCCAAAGCCTGTCCTGATGACTCATGCTCTTTTCCAATGTTTATTTGAACTGCAGAGCATTTCAACAGTGTTCTGAAATTTAGTAAAAAGTTACTAAGCATTTTATTGTTGGAATTATTTTTCTTTTGCTTGTATTTCTTGGGCTGACATTAAGTCTCAAATTTCACATGATTTAATACTAAACAAATCTGAAATAAGACTATAAATTTGTTAAACATTTTGAAAAAATATTTTGATATATAAAACATAGTGATTTAACCAATCATCTGTAGCCTGAAACAGGTCCATAAAATCCAATAGGCTGGTCACTAGTTAAAAAAATTAAACTACAAAAAATTAGGAAGAATTTATATATATAAAAAATGAAAATACATTTATTTATGATTTTTATTTATTGAAAAAAAATATTTCAAGAGGGTGATATAGAAGAATACTTTTTTAGGAAAACATCTTGTAAACATATTCAATAAATAAATATTCAATTAAAAAATCATATGCAAGTGCTGTGCTTGAGCAGAAGTAAAATGTAAAACATCAATGTCAGAGGCCCAACTATGTCAGTATGTTGTGTGAACTAAAACAGAGTTGATCACACATTAACAGAAGTGGCTCAGAATTGGTTCAAACAGTGGTCTTTGAGTTTGTGCAGATTATCTAACTTCAGACTGGATAACAGATCTATGAACCAAATTAAGGTAAAATAAAAACTACTTTTGGCACAAAGCTAAACAATAGAGTTCTTAAAGATAAAAGGAAATTTTAATCTTGATGATCTAGAGTACTTTCTGTATGTCTTCACATTTGCATTGCTGCTTGTACAGTATATTGTGCAACATTTCTTTTAGGGTTGTATTAGGCAAGGTTTCCCCAATTCAAAAGTCGAGAACAACTGGCCAGGTCAATATAAACTAATACAAGGTTGCATATTTGTAGTACACTGTTTTGTTCATATTACATATGTTTTGAAATAGCTGTAGATAAAACAATGACTAGTCCCCAAAGGGATTTAAGGTACCCAAAGGTGACTTTAATCAGTTTGTGTATCTGTGTAAAA
>NC_056521.1:1485459-1485779 GCF_014905685.2 Nematolebias whitei
AGGTACCCAAAGGTGACTTTAATCAGTTTGTGTATCTGTGTAAAACTCAAGTCCCCAAAGTGGACTTAAAAATTCCCTGGTCCCCAATGTGAAGGCAAAAAATAATTTTATCAAAAAAGGATTTAAACAAAATTTTCAGGTGACATTTGTTTTCTGTAAATTTAGAGTAAAAAAAATCACATAGCAGTTTGTCCCTAACCCATTCAGAAAGGGGTGTCCCCTAAGGTAGGTAGTTAAAATATGCGCCCCCAATTTGGACATAAGCAAACCATGGTGTGTGTGTGTGTGTGTGTGTGTGTGTGTGTGTGTGTGTGTGTGTG
>NC_056521.1:1485789-1487209 GCF_014905685.2 Nematolebias whitei
GTGTGTGTGTGTGTGTGTGTGTGTGTGTGTGTGTGTGTGTGTGTGTGACAGCAGTAGAACTCACCCAGCCAGCATCTCAAAGACCAGGATCCCCAGAGCCCACCAGTCCACTGCTCGGCCATGGCCTTTGCTCTGGATCACCTCAGGAGCCAAGTACTCAGGAGTCCCACACAGAGTCCAGGTACTGCAGGGACATCAGAAACTTGTTCAGGATGAAAAGCTCGCAGCCTTGTGGAGTTGTGCTTTACTGTATGCAACAGCCTCCGTCTGTCTGTTAGTAAAACATTTCATACACCACTGGACAGATCCCAATAATCACTGGACGGACACGCACTAATGAAGAATATCTGGTGCCACCACTTCAAGATGGCCGCCACAGCTAACTGGGGCAGGTGATCGTCTTTCACCTACGTTCTGTCTTCTTTGTAGACACAGTCCAGAAAGAAATGTTGGAATTAAGAAATGGTTTGTTTCCTGTCAGAGTATTTTAGTAGTCGTCTCTGAGGACTACTATTACTGGTTCTGTTCTCTTCACCAGAGGACCAGTATAAAACCAGTTTGCTGCAGTTGTATCCGTAACGAGCAGCACACCTCTGCTCCTCACAGGATGAGGAGGAAGATCCACACTGATGAAGAGCACGGTGCCACCGTATCAGCTGGGAAATAACCTCTGCTGGACAGTTGCCATGGTGACGGTAATTTGTATGGAAATATTCCAGGTGCTGGTGAAGGATGAAGGTGGGTGAGGGGCTGTAGATGGGTGTGTCTGCCAGCAGGGGTCCCTGTGGTAGCACAGGACCAGGATGAGGAGGGGGGGCGTTCCTCAGACAACCTGCAGCAGTGGCTCACTTAAACACTACAGAGGCATTTAGTTCATCTGTTCGGCTCTGAAAATGTAATCTTCCTCCATTATACATGTCGGGGGAGGGGGGGTGCAGATATTTAACTGCTTGTTTACCAAAGATCTGGTCTTTACAAGGAGGCGCTGGTGGTTTTCAGCTCAATAAACCACATCACTGTTTCCTCTTATGATACCGGAGTGGGTCTGCTGAGGAGGAACAGAAGGAGTGGAAGATCCTTTTCAAAGGTCACAGAACACAAGCTGCACTGACCCACAGTATCTCAGAAATACATTTAAAACTGGTAAAAACTGGTGGAGGTCATTAATAAAAACGTCTTGCTCAAATGTTGCCTATAGAATCCCAACATCCATCAACTAAGGACCACGAAGAACTTGACTTCCTCTGCAGCCTTCTCACTAACAGCTCAGAAGAGGAGGCTAACAGCTCAGAGGAGGAGGCTAACGGCTCAGAGGAGGAGGCTAAAGGCTCAGAACAGGAGGCTAACGGCTCAGAGGAGGAGGCTAACGGCTCAGAGGAGGAGGCTAACGGCTCAGAGGAGGAGGCTAACGGCTCAGAGG
>NC_056521.1:1487309-1488775 GCF_014905685.2 Nematolebias whitei
CTAACTGCTCAGAGAAGGAGGCTAACAGCTCAGAGGAGGCGGCTAACAGCTCAGAGGAGGAGGCTAACTGCTCAGAGGAGGAGGCTAACGGCTCAGAGGAGGAGGCTAACGGCTCAGAGGAGGAGGCTAACGGCTCAGAGGAGGAGGCTAAAGGCTCAGAGGAAGAGGCTAAAGGCTCAGAGGAAGAGGCTAAAGGCTCAGAGGAGGAGGCTCAAGGCTCAGAGGAGGAGGCTAAAGGCTCAGAGGAGGAGGCTAACAGCTCAGAGGAGGAGGCTAAAGGCTGAGAGGAGGCTAACAGCTCAGAGGAGGTGGCTAACTGCTCAGAGAAGGAGGCTAACGGCTCAGAGGAGGAGGCTAAAGGATCAGAGAAGGAGGCTAACTGCTCAGAGGAGGCGGCTAACTGCTCAGAGGAGGAGGCTAAGTGCTCAGAGGAGGAGGCTAACAGCTCAGAGGAGCCAGCTAACTGCTCAGAGGAGGAGGCTAACGGCTCAGAGGAGGCAAACAGCTCAGAGGAGGTGGCTAACTGCTCATAGAGTTCACAGTTCGAGGAACTCGTCTTAAGCGCAGAGGTGACAGGGCCTTCTCTGTAGCAGGACCAAGACTTTGGAACGAGTTACCTCTGCTTGTCAGACAGGCCCCTTCCCTCTCGGTTTTCATGTCCCGTTTAAAAACTCACTACTATTCAGCAGCTTTCAACACCAGATGATCTGTGTTTTGATCCTGTATGCTCCACACTGGTTTGTCGTCATTATCTGCATCGTTTTTATGTCTATATTCTGATTTACCTCATTTTGTATTTTGCTTTGTGTGTTACCTGTTGTTCTGTCTGTACAGCACTTTGGCTGGCCTTGTAGCTGTTTTAAGTGCTTTATAAATAAAGTGGTATGGTATGGCTCAGAGGAGGCGGCTAACTGCTCAAAGGAGGAGGCTAACGGCTCAGAGGACTGTTTAAACTCTAATCCCTGATGAAAATGTTTTACCTGCATGACAGGCATGAAAAGAATTATGAAGTCATAATCAGCAGCAGCTGTCAATCAATTTTGTAGAGCGAGATAACATACATGTTCAATAATCTAATAAAGAATTACCAACCGGTTTCCAAAAAAGTTGGGACACTAAACAAATTGTGAATAAAAACTAAATGCAATGATGTGGAGATGGCAAATGTCATCAATGACAGATCAAAAGTTTAATCTGAGTAAATGTAACATTTTAAAGGAAAAATATGTTGATTCAAAATTTCACAGTGTCAACAAATCCCAAAAAAGTTGGGACAAGTAGCAATAAGTGGCTGGAAAAAGGAAATTGAGCATATAACGAACAGCTGGAAGACCAATTAACACTAATTAGATCAATTGACAACATGATGGGTATAAAAAGAGCTTCTCAGAGTGTCAGTGTCTCTCAGAAGCCAAGATGGTAAGAGGATCACCAATTCCACCATTGTTGCACAGAAAGATAGTGCA
>NC_056521.1:1488875-1498545 GCF_014905685.2 Nematolebias whitei
TTTAAAAATTTATTATTCACTTTTAAAGCTCTCAATGGTCTTGCCCCACTATATTTGTCTAATCTTGTAGCTGTCCGTGAATATAGGAGAACACTGAGATCTTCTAATACATTTCTACTTTCTGTCCCAAAATCCAACTACAAACGATGGGGTGACCGGGCCTTTTTGGTTGTCGCACCCAGACTCTGGAACCAGCTACCTCAGGACTTGTGCACCATCACTGACATGGAGCATTTTAAATCTAAACTTAAAACCTTTTAATTCAGGCAGGCTTTTAATACCTAGTAGGTCTTTGACAATTTTGCTATGTTTTAATTGTAATTGTTTTTGTTTTTAACTGGCTGATTTTTTATTCTTGTTTGTTTTTAATTTCTGTACTGTGCAGCACTTTGTGCACCTTTTGGCTGCTGGAAAGGGCTCTATAAATAAAGTTTGATTGATTGATTGATTTGATTGATTGATTGTTCAGGTGGGTAACGAGTACCCTCATTGTCCAGCGGACCACTACCCAGAATTCCTATCTGGAACATGCCAGCTCAAAAAATCCTTGTGGGCTTGATCAGGGCCTCAGGCTGGTGGGACTCTGTGATTTTGGCACTTCTACGACCTTGTTTAGTGACCTAACAAAACACCCATATTTGCCTTGTACATCATTACCCACAATTCCACACTGAAACAAGTTAGTGACACCAAACTTTAAAATCCAGTACTCTCCACCAGGCTGAACCTAAGCTGTGAATTTAGATCTTGTAGGTGGTTCCTAAGGTGTCAAAATGTCACATGAACATTTTGGCGGGAAACTGCAAATTTGAACCAAAAAATATAATAAAAGAATGCAACTGCATCAAAAACTGCGGTTCGAGACTGAAAGCACTCAGAAAGTGTCAAGGATTGGCACATTGTCTCACTGGAGCTTCTGGTTTGAGTTTTGAACTCATTGTTCCACATACAACACATTTCTAATGATCGCAATGTAACTTCTGACAGCAAGTAACCAGGACCACAAAACTTTCAGAGGATATAACTGGAGACATGCTGATTGCACCTTGTGAGTTTGAACCCTTTGGGAGGTTCCAAAGGGGTCAACAGGCCCTCCAAATGTCAAAAGGTCAGGCCTTTTTGTAAGGATGGTACCATTTCGTGGGCTCTGTTTGTGTCTGTGTTTCCCTTGTGTGTTCCTCTTCAGTTTAATTGGTGTCACCCTTGTCTCGTCACAGCTGTTTGTAATCACGTCTCGTCCTGTCCTTGTATATAAGCCGTCTGTTCAGTCTTGTCCCTCGTTGCGTCGTATTCGTTGGGTATCTAGTGTTCTCCTGCGTCTCCTGAGTTTTCCTGAGCTTCCTGAGTCCCTTCTGAGTTTCCCTCCTGAGTCTTCTAGTTTATGTAAGTGTTGCTGCCACATCAGCTTATTGTTTTGTTACTTTTTTATTCGTCATTAAAGTATTTAGTTTTTTAATCTGCCGAGTTGAGTCCTGTCTGCACTACTGGGTTTGTTCCTGTCCACCAAACCCTGACACTTTTTAATTAATACAAGTGATGGATGGTCCATAATTCCTAGAAAATAGGAGCTAGAGACACAAAATTTTCTGGGTTAGAGAGCAGCTCTCAGCTGATGACACCCTGGAAATTTGAAACAGATTGCATTGTCCTAGGGCAAGCTGTAAGGCCCTAAAGTTCAAGGCCTGTCATGTGATTTTGGCTTTTGTGCTTCCTATAGGAGTAACTGAGGAAGATGAGCCTGTACCATTGTAAAGATCTGGTTAATAGAAATCTATCAAGCCCGCTCTCATCTCTGCGAGCTTCCTAGAAGTCGCAGAGCAGCCCAGAGTGTGTGAATGGAGGCCTCACACACAACAGTGCAAATAGACATGGCCTCTGTGCATGATGTCGTGCATGTGCAGGCCTGAAACTCTCCAGGCTCCTTCATATGTTTATGTTTAATGTATCCTGTAAATTTTAGGATATTGGCTTATTCCTTAAGGAAGTTAAAGCTTTGAATGTGAAGCTTGCTTTATTTTTCTGTAAGCACTTAGGGAAGAAGGATGTTTCTTGCATACGAGAACATTTTGGGTCACAGCTTCCCGTAACAATGTCCTACAAAGATGATTTTGTACCATTGTAAATACCTGGTTAATAGAAATCCAACAAGCCTTCTCTCATCTCAGTGCATGTTTTCTACAACCCTTAAAATGCCGTAGAGTGTTCTAATCATGGGTTTCCTTAGCCTTAACATGGGACATTTAAGTGTCCCCCATGCATGCTGTAGTGAATGCACAGACATGAAACTGTGTAGGCCCCTTCATGTATTCAAGCTTAATATACTCTGTAGATTTGAAGCAGTTGAGTTATTCTAGAAGGAAGTTATACCACTTTGAATTTTGTAGCTCTTACTGCGTTTTTCAGACTACAAAGCACACTGAATTACAAGGCGCAATATGAATAAACCGGTCTGTTTTCATATCTAAGGTGATAAGACTCACTGTTGATTTTCAAAAAATTAAAGGATTGTAAATGCTAGGTTTAAGACTACTAGGTTTAACACTTTCCTTTTTGATAAATTGTATAGTTAGGGTTGGTTTCTTATGCCGCTATAGGCTTAAACTCAGGGCTTAATTTGTAAATTGATTGATGCCAGAACAGCGGGTGGGCCGCAGTGTGTGTGGGGCTCATTTGGGGGGTGGGGATCTGTGGGTTCTCCCACAGAAAATTTTGAATAACAGAGATACCATTTCCTGGAATCTGGTGTATTTCAACAGGTTGTTAAACATCAATATTTGCCTACAGTTGTAAACACTAGGTTAAATTACTGTTTTGGAGAGCAACAGTAGGTTGTGTGTGAATAGAGCAACTCTGATTCTGTCAGATGTCCTAACCCCCTCCCCTCACATCATGGTTCTGAGCTGAACTCTTCTCTGCTAAATCCAGTCCTGGTTGTTGCTCCTGCTCCATTCTCAAAGTGGCACCTTTTGAAGCACCTGAAGGCTTCTATTCTTGGTTGTTGGACAGTCCATCTATCCATCCATTTATTTTATCAAAGTAAATTGGACTGTCTTTGGCATTTTGATCACTGTTTTTATTTTGACAAATAAGTGCCGTTGTTTTAAAACGTGATGTAATGTGAATAACATATCAAACATTTCTCGTGTTGTATTTTTTATTTATTTTACAGTAAGCTTTTAAATATTTTTATGTCTGAAATATATGCAGGAGTTCAGACACCAGTAGTTGTGCGGGTGCTGTATAGAGCTGTCTGGAGATGCTGCACATAACGTGCACTGTCTGCAGGGCGCGACGCAGAATGTGTTGGTTGAAGACACTTAAATCCTTGTGGGACATGCTACAAGGGGTGTTTTTCAGTGCACAACACTGCTGAGGAGGGACAATGAGAGGAAGAATAGAGGAGGATTCTACGTAGCACCTCTGTGTATCTGTGTATAAATGTGACCATCCTGTCACTCTGTCCTCACACCCCCTGCCTCCTCTCCTGCTCTCCTCCCAGCCTGGAGCTGAGTGAAATGGGTGGAGTGTCGGCTTCACCCAGCACCAGCCTGGGCAGGAGCGTGTGAGCGAGCCCGGTGTGCTGTGGCTGGAACATCCACTTCACAGACTGGATAACATTTTCTCTCGTATTTTTAATTAATAATCAAAATAAAAATTACTTTTAGGGGCAGAGATTTGAGTTGCCAGAGTCGATCAAACAGTTACTGGAACATAGCATATTGCAATAATGTGGGAAGTGTTTATAAAGCCTTAATGTAGATATATAAATACTAAAATAAACTACTTCTTACTACAACGACTACTACTTGTTCTACTATCTCTACTTTGTGTTTTTTTCACTTATTGTGTGTGTGTGAGAGTGTGTGGGGATCTGGGAATGGAACCTCCACAATATACAAGGGACTATTGTATATGAATAAAATGAATTGTATTGAAGTGAACTAGGCAGAAAAATCAAACTTTAGAATTGCATTCTTGGAGTCAGGTCGCACTTATACTCTGTGAGCTTGGTACAGACTGGTGCATTATAAGGGGGATCAAAGGAGCCTTCAAATGTGCTGTGGGACTTTGTTGCTGGTGATAGGAAGTAGCTAAAGCTACAAAATTTGAACTGGGGTATGTTGGAAGCACATCTAACACATATCCAGTGTGAAATGTGATGGAAAAGCATGTGAAAATGTTGGAGTTACAATTGGTCCTTTTCAACATTGTACGCAGAGAGTCCTTGGACTCTGGGTGGCAGCTGCAGAGTGTGATTTCCTGTCCGGAGTGACACAAATTTCCCTTTGTTGGATAGGAGTAGGACCCTCGTGGAGCCAAATAGTGCCTCGAGATGTGTCCTGTACTTATTTTTTCACAATATTGCACATCCAACTGGCTTTTGAGTGTGCTTTGAATAGCCACAAGCATTTTATTCGTTTTTTTGGTGTCCTTAGGGTCAAAAGTCATTAGGTAGCACCCTGGGTCTTGTATTATTACAAAAACCAGGGTATGACAAGAAATAACTTTGGACATGGAACACCCAGACACATTAACTTTTAATGTGACATAGTTTGGTGGAAATGATAGAATCCCAGTGAATGTGAAGGTTCTAGGTGCTTGCTAAGGGCTTAAAGGGCCATCTGAATATTTTTGTGTGAATGTTTGTGTTATTCCTGTTTCTGCCAGGATCACTTACAAAATTTATCTGCTCACCTTCCAATGCTTATATGGTAATGCACCATCTTATTTAAAAGAACTTCTCACCCCTCATTGTCCTTCACACACTCTGCTCTTCCAACACTCATCTTCTTCTCACTCCCAGGTCTCGATCCTGCACAACAGGAGACCAGGCTTTCTCCTGCGCTGCCCCTTGGCTGTTGAATGCCCTGCCTTCATATCTGAGGGCTCCACAGACCGTGACATGTTTTAAAAAGGGTCTTAAAACCTTTCTTTTTACCCAGTTTTTTAATTCATTTTACTGTACTTTTTTTTAAATTCACCCATAGTTCCTTTTTGATTATTTCATCAGCATTTTGTGCATTTTAAGTTTTTTTTTTATGTGTTCATTCTGAGGCGTTATCCTCCTGGTTGTTTTGCTCTCGGTTGCTTTTATGGTTGCTTTTATCCTGCTGCTATCTGATGTTCACTTTTTGTGACACTTTGAGATTCACTGTGAATGTGAAGTGCATTATAAATAAAAGTTATTATTATTATTATTTATTATAAAATCCACTGTATAAACAGTCATATTAATTAACATGAAACACCCAGACACACCAAAAAAATAACAATATAATTTATATTTGATTATATTTTGAATACATTGTATCAAGTGAAGACCTACCACATGGGCTGTCATGCAACTAGGAAGCTGAAATTCACCAATCAACTTCATCTATAGGAGCTTAAAAGACCTTGTAAATTTCAAGCATTTACCTTATTGTAGCGGGACGTTGTTAGTTTTTTTTAATTTGAAGGTCAATTTTTATTTTTTTAGCTGCCTAAAATGTATTGCATACACACCAAATTGTAATCAAAATTCCAACAAGAAAAAAGGCTGATGATTTCCTGTATGTTTCACAAAGATTTGTTCAGTGGTTCAAGTGATAATTTTTAAAAGGTACAAAGATTTATTTGGCTTAAGCTGAACATTTAGGACTGACGTGCACCAAACTTTTACCTGTTCTAGAAGCAAATGATATGATGATTTCCTGAAACCCATGTTGTTCATTTGAACTGAAACTAATTGAGCCCCATAGGCAGAGTCCCATTCACCAGACACTTGCTGATGACCCCCTCTCCCAGGCCTGGCTCCAGAGTGGGATCCCAGTAATCCACATTCAGCAATCTCCTTGATTTTGTCTGTCCAAACAATTTTTTTTACCACAGTTGTTGATCATTTGAACAAATAAATTATTTGGATGTTTGCTAAGAAATAAATTAGCATTGGTAGCAATACAATGGCACAACTGGTAAGGCTGCTACCTCTCAGTGAGCAGGCTACCCTAGTTTAAATCCTCATCCAGGGGCCTTTCTGGGTGGAGTTTGCATGTTCACTCCATGCATGTGTGGGTTTTATCTGGGTACTCCGGTTTCTTCCCAGACTAAAAACACGTATGTTATGCTAATTGGTAACAATTATTATCCCTGTTAGTGAGTGAGTGAATGGTTGTTTGTCTTGTTTGTCTCTATGTGGCCCTATGATGGGCTTGTGACCTGTCCAGGGTGTATCCCACCTCTTGCACAGAGATTGCTGTTTATAGGCACCAGCAACCCCACGACCCATAATGGAAGACGCGAGTAAAAGATAATGGATGGATAAAATAAATTGCCAGTGGTGTCCTGAAGTAGGTCAGCTACTGTTAGACTGACTGACTGTGGGCTGGAGAGGAAGTCAGAGGCATTGATTCTATGAATATATCAGATGGTCTGTACACAATCAGTGTTAGATTTGGACTTGTGCAATTATTTATAGATTAAAACCCTTGTGAATAAATTTACTAGCTAAATAAGAGAAATAATTAACTTTAAAAATATACTATGATGAAGTCCAAATGCCAATGGTCAATATATTCATTCAATTGTCTAACTCTGTTCTGCTATTTTTCTCATGAAATAAATTTGACAGCTTAAATTTATCAAAATGTAGTGGGACATAAGTGATAATGTACTGTGCATCACCACTGTCATATTTTTTATTTGTATTTCTTGTTAGTTTCTTTTACTGTGTTGTAGTCCAGGTTCTCAAATGGTAAACCTAATAATGAGGTTACCTTGGTAATTAAGGCACAATTTTGTGAGAAAAGGGACTAGATGAATAAGCAAGATAAGAAACTACCCCATGACATTCCTTTAATTTAGACCATACACAATATTCCACTGGACATATATCTTTTTTGTTTGAATGTAATTTAATTTAATTGGCTTTTTTGTGGTGCTATATAAAATTTTATCAAGGTCAAGTTGTCTTTTTTGTCATTCATTTATGGTTTTGTTATTGTTTTAAACATTTTCTTTTAGATATTTAATACATAGACAACAGCTGATTTTTCATTGTACTCATAAAGAATTAAAGCAACTATAAATCACCTGTAAAATTTGTATTTGGAATAAATTAGTAATTGGATATTCTAATGTTAATGACATACAGCAAATGCATATTGATCAATTCAAGGAGTTCAGTTAATTTACTTTTTGTAGCATAATTACTTAAATGCACATTGCTATACAGACCATGATAGGTGGAGATATGGAAATAGGAATATATTTTAATAAACTGTAAGCAAACAAGTCCAAAAAGTTAATGTAAATCACTAGAGTATTTAGTATACAATGCTTTTGACATGTTAAAATAGTATTTGAAAATATAGTGCTGCTAATTTGCTGACACTAAGATTATAACTTTCAAAAGACAATATTTTTTATCAGTTTTTTAGAACAGTTTTCATTTTTGCTTAATCCATGTGCCCATTCATTTGTTTAAATTTTTTACATCAGGCAAAACATGGGCTACTATGTGGTCCTACTTATAGTTTAAGTTTCTATTTTATGATTCTTTATCATCAGGCATTACATAGGCCACCTATGAAGTTTAATGCAGTTCTACACACTCCCACTAGGGACAACATTGAGGTATACACAGATTTTGTGGGGAGGCGAGGGGCGAAACCATACACATACACAAAAAAACCTATTTTAGTGACTTTTTGGGACGTTTGAGATTTTTGGATTAAAATACATTTTGGAGCGTGCTGAATGCGATTATAAGGTTCTCTAATTGGGGACCGTGGTTTTGGTCCTCACTTGCCAAGGTGTCCCCAAATGACTGGTGTGTAAACGTGTTCACGACCCCAAATATAACATAAGCAAACGCACACACACACACACACACACACACACACACACACACACACAGAGAGAGAGAGATGGAGGGGGAGGGATAGACACACACACACAAGATGCTGGCTGGTTAAGTGCTGCTGCTGCTGTCAACACCAGAGGGCGCTCCGCTTCTCCACTACACACGTGCACACACATACGTTTGTCTTTCTATCTTTATGGGGACTTTGCATTGACTTGCATTCATTTTTCATTCATTTCTATAGCCTGACCCTGACCCTAACCATTACCAGTACATACAGTACAAAGTAACCAACACACACAGAGTGAGACTGACTGACATGGCTGGATACACAGATCAGCAGAGAAATGAACCTGAAGCTGAAGGTGAGCTGAGTAACAGCTAAACTTTAACATTTTAGAGAAGGCGACAGTAATAAGAGCAGGAAGCTGATACATGAAGAACAAAAGGAACTCCGAAGAGCTGATCTGCTCCTCCTTCCTCTGCTCTTTTACTCTTTGATCTTTACAGCTGTTAGTTAAACGTGTGTGAGGCAGCAGAACAATGGTCCTGTTAGCTCAAGTTCTGCGAATAATGACAGGGTGTGAGGAAACGAGGCTGGAAACATGTTTCACCCGCACCAGGTGACTCATTACTCCAACACTCAGAGCTGCAGAGCCACTCCAGGTAAACGTCAGCAGAATCCTTAAACCTCATTTATATCTGACAATGATGGACAGCTGCTGTTTCCACCCCAACACACTGAAGAGGTTTCACATAGAAATGAGACAGATTATTCATGTCATTTATTTGGAACCAGCTGGGAAGGTCATCTCATGAGAACAGTCATCTGATGAGAACAGTCATATCATGAACAGTCATCCCATGAGAACAGTCATCCCATGAGAACAGTCATCCCATGAGAACAGTCATGTTATGAGAACAGTCATGTCATGAGAACAGTCATGTCATGAGAACAGTCATCCCATGAGAACAGTCATCCCATGAGAACAGTCATGTTATGAGAACAGTCATGTCATGAGAACAGTCATGTTATGTGAACAGTCATGTTATGTGAACAGTCATCCCATGAGAACAGTCATCTCATGAGAACAGTCATGTCATGAGAACAGTCATGTCATGAGAACAGTCATGGCACGAGAACAGTCATGTCACGAGAACAGTCATGTCACGAGAACAGTCATGTCATGAGAACAGTCATGTTATGTGAACAGTCATCCCATGAGAACAGTCATCCCATGAGAACAGTCATCTCATGAGAACAGTCATGTCATGAGAACAGTCATGTCACGAGAACAGTCATGTCACGAGAACAGTCATGTCACGAGAACAGTCATGTCACGAGAACAGTCATGTCACGAGAACAGTCATGTTATGTGAACAGTCATCCCATGAGAACAGTCATGTCATGAGAACAGTCATGTCATGAGAACAGTCATGTCATGAGAACAGTCATGTCATGAGAACAGTCATGTTATGTGAACAGTCATCCCATGAGAACAGTCATGTCATGAAAACAGTCATCCCATGAGAACAGTCATCCCATGAGAACAGTCATCCCATGAGAACAGTCATCCCATGAGAACACATAGTTTATGTGTCTCAAGTGTAGTTTATGTGGTTCAGGTGTAGTTTATGTGTCTCAAGTGTAGTTCATGTGTGTTAGGTGTAGTTCATGTGTGTTAGGTGTAGTTTGTGTCTCAGGTGTAGTTCATGTGTGTTAGGTGCAGTTTATGTGTGTCAGGTGTAGTTTGTGTCTCAGGTGTAGTTCATGTGTGTTAGGTGCAGTTTATGTGTGTCAGGTGTAGTTTATGTGTGTCAGGTGTA
>NC_056521.1:1498645-1519728 GCF_014905685.2 Nematolebias whitei
AGTTTATGTGTGTCAGGTGTAGTTTATGTGTGTCAGGTGTAGTTTATGTGTGTCAGGTGTAGTTTATGTGTAGCAGTTTTCAGAGACACTCAGACAGATGTGATATGACCCTGGATGTGCTCACTTCCTGTCATGGTTCAGTCCTTCTGGTCTCTCACAGAGTCCTGACACCACCACTCCCAGTCCCAGGTGCTCACCCTGCCTCCCCCTCTGCAGACTCTGGAGCTCCTCACGGTGAAGTAGCAGCGTGTAACGAGCTCCTGTCTGCTCCATGTGTGAAGTGTTCAGAGGCCGGAGCCGTTCTGTAGTTTATGGGTCCAGACCAGAGCAGGAACTGGGTCTGGCTGTGGTCCAGACACCAGAGCAGGAACTGGGTCTGGCTGTGGTCCAGACACCTGAGCAGGAACTGGGTCTGGCTGTGGTCCAGACACCTGAGCAGGGAGACCAATGATCAGCAGACATTTATAACTTGTTCTTGCTGCCTCCAGTGAAGCAGCGACCTTTGTTCTGACACAAACACATTGAGTCCTGCTTCTGCAGCTCAACGAAGCAGTGCTTCATTCCTCCTGAAGACTGACTGATCAAGTTATGTTTACCTGCACATGTTTACTGCGTCTCGTAGCAAACAAAATGACATCACTTGTTTACTTTACACTGTGATGCTAAAGGAGGTGCACCGATCTGTTCGTCTCCTTCAAGAGACAAAGATGTTTGAATTCTAGCCGTGCTTCATGCTTCAGCAGACGTTCAACCTGTTGGAAGGGAACGATCACCGGGTTGGTTCTGACCACTCTGAACATGAAGCAGAGGAACATGACCATATATGGTCACGTAAAGACTAAAGAGCATCTGTGAGCAGAACCACGGCTGCACTGACAGCTGATGGATGAAGCGTCAGACACACAGGACATGCAACTCTAGGTTGATCAGAGCGATGCTCTGGATACAAAGAAAAACCCAAGGAGACCATCCGTTCCCCAGTCCTGGTCCTGGAGGACCACCTTCTTGCATGTTTCAGTTGTTGGCCTGTGGTTTATCTGCTTTGACACTCATGGTGTGACTGACTGAGAGAAGAACGGGCTTCTGCAGAACATGAAGAGCAGGGCAGCAACTACAACATGCAGGAGACTGGCCTGCGAGGACCAGGATCTGGTCTAAAGCCATTCAAGCTGACCTGCAGGTCATGGTCCAGCACTCTCTGATTACATCCTGTTTGGATCATACTGGGTTCATGGAAGAAGACTCAGGAGGCTCCATGGTTGACAGCAACACACACACACACCAGACAGGACCTGCCTGCTGACAAAACGTTCGTGGGACTGATGAGAAACATCTGGAGCGCCATCAGCTCTGAGTTCATCTCAGACTGTGTGGAAGCTCTTCCCCGGGGTGTCACCACGTCCTGCATCACCCCCGGTTCATTACAGATAACGCTCTTCCTCTGTCCACAGGTATCCACCGTTCTTCGATGACAACCCGTTTGGAATCTACCAGAAAATTCTGTCTGGAAAACTGGAATTCCCGCGACATCTGGATTTTTACGTCAAGTAAGCTCCAAACAGGACTGGGCTTGACTCAGAGACTGGACCTGGCTCAGAGACTGGACCTGGCCTGGCTCAGAGACTGGGCCTGGCTCAGAGACTGGGCCTGGCCTGGCTCAGAGACTGGGCCTGGCCTGGCTCAGAGACTGGACCTGGCCTGGCTCAGAGACTGGACCATGGTCCAGCAGGAGGTTAAAAAGTCCAGAGAATAACCTGCTGATTGTACTGTTGTAACTGGAAAATCAACTTGTTTTAATTGAACCTTTTATTTAACCAGATTAAAAACCATTGAGATCAAGACCTCTTTCACGAGGGTGACAAAGGGCCATAGTTGTAATAATAATAATTTAAAACAATTGAAGATGTAAAACACCGGCACTGTTGACAAGATATCCTGTGTCTGTTTTTTAAAAGTTTGCAGAAAGCACTCAAAGTAACAAGTTCTGTCAGTTTTAATTCGGCTCCAAGCTGAGGAACAGAACAGCTAAAGGCTTTCTTGCCCTTTTCTGTTCGCACACGAGGAACATGAAGATGCAAACAGTCCTTGAGCGTACGGCGTAACTACTGTGCATTCTTCGTGTAAAAGTACATAAATAATGTGGAAGCATGCCAATAAGAGACTTGTACACCACAGTCATCCGATGTGTGTTATACAGGGAAGACATACCACTTTTAAAACAGAGATCACAGTGATGAGTAAGATAGCTACAACCAGTAATAAATCATAAAGCACAGTGGTCCACTGGATTCAAGGACCGCAGACGACTGTTTGAAGCACACACATGATAACATCGCCATACTCAAGTACTGATAAGAAAAGTAGCTGTGATCAAAAGCTTCCTAGCTCTAAGGGAGAAACGTGATTGTGATTTAAAAGAAAGCTCCTCATTGATAATTAAGCCCATGTACTTATAACTGGAGACACCAGTTATAAGTACAATAAGTGCATGATGCCACTTATAACTTATTGATCCTCGGTATTTGGGCAAAACAATAGCTAGAATATATATATATATATATATATATATATATATATATATAACTTTAAACAATCACTTAAATTAATCACTTTAATATCCACTTTAAAAGTAGGAATAAAAAAAGTTTTGTGTTAGCAGGATTTAATTCTAACTTTAAAACTTATCCGACATTAATAAAACTTACCTCAAGTTGTCTTTTTGGACATGCATGCATATATTTGTACAAATTGTACTTGAGAGCAGATTATTACAGCCTCATATAAAATCAATGATGATCAGGATATCGGAACTGGATCGGTATCGGACGATATCCAGATGTGGGTGTCGGGATCGGAACGGAAGTAAAAAATGTGGATCGGTGCATCCCTAATAAATATATAGCTGCTCTCCTGTTGTTGCCTAGCAACAGAGGCTACCTGTGCAGTACCTGGATGAGAAATAACACAAGCTTACAGAACAGCTCAGCTTTATAACTTGAACCCCAAAGCTCCTCGGATGAGAGGACACATGTCTTCAGTTACTGAACAGAAGTCCAGTTGCTTTTGCTTTTAATCTCATTTGGATTTGTGTGTAACCATGGCAACAAGGCAGTTTTCTACAGCCAACAGCTGATTAACATCTCAAAAGCTCAAATAATATCTCAACTACAGCCCCAAATCTGAAATGAGTTGAAAAGGATGTTCTGTGGACTCATTCTCATCTACCTGCCAGCTGTGCTCGAGTGCCTGACCACCGAGATCCTGGAACTAGCAGGAAACACGAGTCATGACAGCGGAAGGACAGGATTGTCCCTCGGCACCTAAGTTGGCTGTCCACAGCAACGAGGAGCTTGGCAGACTGCTGGGAGGAGTGGCCATCGCTCTGGGAGGAGTTCTGCCCGGCATTCAGGCGGTCCTACAGCCCGGGGGAACCGAGAGGCCAGCTGAGTCTGGGTGGATGGATCGGACGGCATCTGCAGCCAGTTTCTTAGGATCCACTGTGGGATGGACCTTTACAAGAGATCCTTCCTGCCTACAGCATCAGCATCTATAACATCTCTTAATGAAATGAGGATGACGAGTTACAACAACAAATAATTTCCCTTTGGGATTAATAAAGTATTTTTGAATTTAACGTGGCCGGGACAACAGAGAATCTTCACCAGCATACCTGGATGAGAGCGGCCGTGAATCACAGCTCGTGTGGTGTCGTGCTCAGAAACGACTGACAAACAAGCTCTTTAGCTAGCGCGCCTATATTGCAAGCCGTTAGCTTAGCGTTACGTCAGTACTGATATGTGTAGACGGGCGGTGCGCCCCGCTTGTATAATGGTAGGGAGGACACCGGTGTAAAAAGAAACATTATGCAAGGATCCAAGGTTTATGCTAAACACTAATAGATAGTCTCTTTAAAGACACCATCTTAGCACCAACAAAACTGGTTTGTTCCACTTTGGAGTAAGCTGTTGGGGGAAGAATCAGTTTTGTGTTGTGTGTTTCCTTGACTGATGAAGCCTTCTGGATCGAAGGTGAAATGTTTCAGCACAAAAAAAAAGAAACTGTCCAGATGACCTGACTGAAAAATGTTGGATTGTATACCTGGATTATTGAGCATGGACTTTGTTAGCTTCTTACAGAGTTCTAGAATTGCGCCCATGGGGGTGTCTGCATGTTGGAGCAGCTCTGTCACATCCATTCTGAGTTGTTGCTTTTGGAAACTTTAAATCCTCTTTTTTCTGGATGTAAATCACTTTTTTCAGGTGATTGTTTCCTCTGGTATCAGATGCTGTGCAGCTGGGAGGATTTTTACTGAAGCTTTTTTACTTTGGGGCGTTTGTTATGATGCGTAACCATGGCAACAAGGTGCTTAACAACCAGGAGCTGTTGATTAACATCTCAAAAGCTCAAGTACCTCAACTACAGCCCCAAATCCCAAATGAGTTGAAAAGGAGGTGCCATGGATGAATTCTTGTCAACCTGGCGGCTGTGTTCGAGTACCTGACCACTGATGGGAAACTCGGCTCGTTACAACGGGAGGACTTGGATCATCCCCGGCATCTTCAGCTGTCTGTCCGTGGTGACGAGGAGCTCGGCACACTGCTGGGAGGAGAGACCAGCGCTCTGAGACAAATTCTGCCTGACATTCGGGCAGTCCTGCTGCCCAGGAGGACTGAGAGGCCTGCCGGATCTGACTAGAAGCTGGATCAGGGTGGATGGATCAGTATCTGTAGCCAGATTCTTCAGATTCACTGCTGGAGATCCTTCCTGCCCACAGCTATCAACATCTAACAACTCTTGATTGAAACCAGGATGATGCCAACACTTAATTTCCCTTTGGGATTATTAAAGTATTTTTGAATTTAATTGAATTGAGGGTAGAAGCTGTTCCTCAGTCTAGTGGTTCTACACTTAATGCTCCTTAACCTCCTGCCTGAGGGGAGTGGGGCAAAAAGTGTGTGTGCTGGGTGAGTGTGGTCCTTCATGATGCAGGTGGCCCTCTTCCTGCATCTGGAGGTGTAGATGTCTGTGATGGTGGGGAGACTGACTCCAACATCTTCTGTGCAGCCTTCACCACTCTCTGCAGAGCTTTTCTTTCTGCATGTCTCTGAGCGACGGCGAGCTTATAACAGAAGCATTTACTGAGGCTGCACAGGAACTTTTCTGTGATTCAACACGTGCTCAGGTCACAGGTGCACGACGGCAGCATTTGTGTGTGTCTGATTAGCTGTTGAACAAGTCAGGACTCTGTCCTGTGTGAGCCTGCAGTCTGAACCAGCAAGAGACTGGACCCTAAGGTCGTTTTCACACCTGATAGTCCGGTAGACTCGGTTCGGTTCGGGACCAGTATTCATGACCTTTTGTTACATTTGAGCTGGTGCGTTTGCATTCACACTGCACTGTGCAGTCGAGTCAACCTGTTGAACCAACCTGTTCCCCCGCTCGCCTGTGGGGGCGCTGCACCAAGAACTACTGAAAGAAACTACACAAAAACCTCTGAAGACACGTCTTCTTCTTCTTCTGGAAATAAAAACAAAAACGAAGTGGCATCAAGTTTTATTGGTTTTAGGAGTTATATTTAGTCATTTTTCAACCATGGACTCAGCATGAGCAGAAGATGAGACAGAAGACCATGGAGAATATTGTTCTTCACACAAGGCAGCTGACGGCTCCATATAAGAGAAATGTGTATTTGTCCTGCGCTGTACTCCACTTCTTGCTTGTGGAGGGGGCCCGGTCTGTTTACATTCACACTGTACTGGAACCGCACTGGAGTTTTCTTCTACCGGACTGAGACCTAGGTTTTAGATCGGGCCAGAGTTCGCCTTTTAGTTCCGTGACAGTTCAATGGCGCGTTCACACCTCCCCAAACGAACTGGATTTTCTAGGAAAACGAGCTAGAGTTCGGGACAACAGGGCTGGTGTGAATGCACCTTTATAGACCTGCAGATGACCTCCCCTACCCACCCCCTCACCACAGAGAGCCAGTTGCCTAGTTTTTGGGTCAAGTTTTGACATTCTGATGTGTTTGCTATTTGAAGTAATTGTGTCATAGTTTGAGATTTGTGAATCGGTTTATGAATCTGCACCTAAAGTCACCTTTGGTAAATATTGAGCACGTCCAAATAGCTCACTTCCGCCCCTTTTAGTCATTTTATATACAAACGATTGTTGCAGCCAGTTCCCACAGCGTCACATTTTAAAGTTTGCTGATGACTCTGTCATCCTGTCCCTTCTGAGCAGTGATGACCCAGACCCTGGGCCTGTGGTGGGGAACTTCACTGAATGGTGTGTCTTCCTTTTTTAAGTTAAATGTTTCTAAGATAAAGGACATGGTCACTAATTTCAGAAGACTCTTCAGTTGCAGCTCCTGTGGTCATTAATGGTGAAGCTGTTGAGGTGGTGCATCAATATAAATATCTGGAAACTGTTCTTGATGACAAACTGACCTTTGACCCCCATTTGAACTCACTTTGTAAAAAGGCCCATCATGGAATGTATTTTTTGGGAAGCTCTGTGGTTTTAATGTTGATTCTACTTTTATGAGAACGTTTTATTGACCTTCATCTGTTGGTTTGGACTTTTGACATGCAAAACAGGAACAAACTCTCGGGGCTTGTCAAGATCTTCAGTAAAACTGCTGGCATGGCCCTACAGAACCTCACTGACCTACACAAGGTGAGGTCAGTGAACAAGGCCAGGCAGATTCTGGCAGATCCTGATCACCCACTCCATGGTGCGTTCAGGTGTCTTCCATCTGGACGCAGGTATCTGCTGCCCAGATGTAGAACGAACAGACTGAAAAACTCATTCATCCCTGTAGTGACCAGTCTTCTCAATGAACATCGATGACTTCCGTATTGTTATTTTAACGTCCCAATGTTTTGTCTGGTGTGGATGTTTTCACTCACTGAAACAAATTGCCCCTCGGGGATAATAAAGATTCTTGAACATCAACTTGAGGGAAAGAGGCCCTTTGTGTTTGGACACCAGGTTGCTCCTGTTTCATTGTCAGGAATTAGGTTAGTTGTTTAATTTTTCTCTGGTAGGTGTGTCTCGGTGTTTTTAGGTACAGTTTTGTTTGTAGCAACTTTTTACTGACAATAAAAATGTAACCTGCTATATTCTGTCTGCTGAGCTGGCCTCTGTGGAAGTGAGGATTGGCTCATGGTTTACCTGGCACTAGGGACGCAACATGTTTGATACTGAGAATAGACAAGTACATGTGGTCAGACTGGCAACTTCAGAAATCAATAAAAGTTCATAATATTTTGACACCCCTGCAGTAAAGTTAGTTTTCCTCCCAGTCAGTCTGTGTAGAGTTTTGGGTAATTCTCTAAAAACACGTTCCGTCGTATGCTGATGATATATTAGTATTTATTAGTTTCTAACTTGTAAGCAGAAAGAACACAACTCGTGTCTGAGCTCCTCAGCCCCACCAGCCACATTTCAGCTGTTCTTTTGATAACGAATGCATTATTTCTTCACCCCCTCCTCTGAAACTGAGGGAAGCCCCACAGGAACACACACCTCACACTCTGAAAGCCTCTGATGTCGACCCTCGTGTGACTGAAAATAAAACAAGCACTCCACGTGAAACTCCTTTTCATGCTTATTTTCTGTTTCAGGCCAGCAGAAGATGGATGCTTCTAACAAGTTCTCATTTGTCAACGTTCTAAACTTTGTCAGATCATGGTCTTCATGTGTCTGTCAATGTTTTATAGCATTTATGAAAGACATTTATTAAATTAGCATTCAAAGTTAGACAAGCTTGTAAACAGACGAGAGATTCTACAAAATATACTAAGGATGATAATAATAATAATCACTACTCTGGTTATTCATCTTTATGTCCTGATATTTGAGTTTTAAGACCTTTGTGAAAACTCCGACATGAATCCATCAAAGCTTTGTTTTCGAGCAGGAACACAGTACTGTTAGGAGATCAAACCAGTCTATCAGTCATCACTAACACCAGTTTTGTACCTGTATCTGTCTGTGCCGGAGCTCCTATTTTACACATCATCTGAAATGAAAACTACTGTCATGGATCTGGGCAGCTGGACTTTCAATGCAATCGATAAAATCTTTTCAACAAAGCGACAGGGTCCTAGAGAGCCCTCATGCCCCACTGAGACACACGTGGCAGGATACATCTTGAATCCGTAGGGAGTTTGGGAGCTGATGTGTCTTTCCATATTGTCTCAGGAGGACACCGAAGATGTTTATATAATTTGAATTGGGGCTGGACGATATGGCCAAAACGTTTATCACAATATATTTCTTAATTTCGGTCGATAACGGTATAATTTGATATCGATATAAACAATATAAAAGCCTCAGAAAATCTGTACAAATAAATTAATGTTCACCTTTTATTTATTTATAGCCTTCAAAATATTTTGAAATGACTGTCGAACATACAGTAAAACTCTCAACTTTGTCAACTTTTTAAAAAATGTATTCATTCATTTAAGAGAAACAAAAGAAACAAAACAAATTCATCAAAAAGAAAAAAACATTGAATGAAAAGGGTGCAGAAAGAAGAAGAATATTTGCCCTTTATTTAAAAAAAATACAAAATAACTACAAACAACTACTCGGGCTTGAACCCCAAAGCGAACCCCTTCACCACTTGCTCTTGCCGAGATCGGACGCTACTCCCCTTCCTCTCCGCTTTGCTTTGCTGCTCTGTCTGTGAAACTGCTTCTGAGACTCTCTTGCATCTTTCAAACCATAATTATGTAGTTGTTTTGATTAGTTGATCCCTAATTTCAATTTACAACATTTCTATGAAGAGAAGACAGGCTTTAGGTGAGCCGATTTGCCCTGTTGGCACGCACGCAGCTGGATATCTCATTGACTTGAAGACTTGATGATGTGTCTATCTCTGCTGCTATTTGTGGATTTTAAGGACGCATATTTAATTGGATTTTCGATAACTAGTTCCTGCTTTTTGGATTCGGCTGGTTGCTGGTTTTATCTACAATCAAGGAAGTCGTTGGCAGCAAATTTGGACCCAATCACACTGCTTGCCTTTATGATGGCTTGGTTCGTGCCTCGAGTACCCAGACTCAAATGTTTTGGGCTAAATGGATCAGATCTTGGGGATATTACTCAGTCACGTTCTATCGGTGTGGCCATTTAATTTGGACATTTCGGAACCGAGTGAACCAACACAGACAAGGTTGATGTCATTAAGTTCTGCCTGTCCCCAAAACAACTGTGTGTTTATCTGAATTTGGCTCCCTTGGCTGGTCTTGAAGGTCATCTTATCTGAATTCACCTGGAGAACATGTGATCTGACGCTCACTACCCCCTCCCTGAGGAATTTCCAACTGATAACCAGATGAAACCAGCTGAATAATCATTGTGTCATCATTTCAGGACTTTTGGATTCTCATAGACGTTATCCTTGGCCATTCCCCGACATCCTTCAAGAATGTTTACAGATCTCACCAGAGGACACAATGGCTGATTTTTACATCTTTATCAGAACTCTTACAGTGTTCTCAAGAGCATCTATGATCATGCTGACCGCTCTCGTCGTATCCCCTCTGCAGAATGTCTTCGTCACTATGTGCTTGTTTGTGCGAGGTGTTTTTTTAATATCAGAGTTTTTTCTTCTCAGGCAGGAAAAAAAAAGTCTGAGGAATTTTTTCGTCTCCAATTCCTACATGTGTCCAGTTTACCACTATTGCTATTTTTATTCTTAAATAATTTACATGATATTTCCATGTCATCTTCTCATCAATAATGACATATATTTATAGTTTTAACTTTAAACGCCATAACATAACCCATGCAGCAGACATCTGCGTTGGCCACGTGTTTCTCTTTTGATACAGCTGGGGGTGTTGTTTCAGGGACACATTGGCTCAGACTTTTATTGTGCTTCATCTTCTGACTCTCAGCATATTCCATCGAGTGGAACAAGTTAGATGTGTTACCACTGCTAGTTGGAACGACTCTCCGTCACATTTAGCAAAATTAGTCTTTTCTCTCTTATCAGTTATGTCTTCTGCTTTCTCTTCGCTTGTGAAAGCTTGTTCAGTCACATTCTGACGGTCATGGGCACTCATTTTAAGCGAAAATTTAACATGCATTGGAGATTAGCCTAGCCTGCTACCCTTGACTCCTTCTGGACTCGAGCTCTGCGTAACATCTACGTCATCACGCACTTACATAGTTGTGTTGCACCGTTTTCTGTTCGGGTTGAAACTGAAGCGGCCACTTCAACCCAAACAGAAAAAGAAATGCGTCATTGAAACGCTGTAATCCTATTGAAATATCGAAAATGTGCTTAAAACTCATATCACCGTTATTGAATAAAAGTGCATTGCAACATATCCCGATATCGAATTGTTGTCCATCTCTAATTGAAACCATGATAACAAGGTTTCTGCTTTTTGGCATTGGTGGATTCCTATGCTATCGGCTATTAAAGAAAATGGCGGCAGCAGTTGCAGCCATGGCAAAACTGTAGTCTGTGTGAAGGTTTGGTTCGTGCTTCGAGTACTCAAAATCAGCTGATTTACGAGCTAAACCGTAAGATGGAAGCGATTTATGAGAATCGCAGGCCACTTGCGGTTTCTGAGGCTCGCCAGCATGTTGGGGGCGACCTTGGAGGGGGCTCATAAGCATGGACCAGAGGAATGCCCACAAATCTCCATTTTGGGATTGAAAATACCAGCAGGACTCAAGGCTGACAAGAAAAAAAACTGTCTAGCTGAAATTGTAAAACAAGCTTAAATTAAAGGTTGAATGAAAATTAGCAGAATAAAGCAGAAAGAACACAAGTTTGTCCAATTAGGCCGAAAGAAGCCGAAATTTGCACGAAAAAGTGAAAATTCTCTGAAAACAGCTGAAATTGGCAAAAAGACAGTTGAAAAGTAGCTATAAAGGTAGAAATAAGCCTAAATTACCAGAAGGAAGTGGAGAGAGCACATTTTTGCTGAACTATGCTGAAAAAGTTTAAATGAGTGCAAAAAGTGTGGAGTTACCTGAAAAAGCTAAAATTAGCATAAAACAGCTAAAGTGAAATGTCAGAAACACTCAAACTTGTAGTAATGTGCTGAAAGGAACCTAACAAGCTGAAATTAGCAGGAAGAAGTGAGAAGAAGCACAAAAATGTTGTAGTTAGACAAAATAATCTGAAAAGATCACAAAACAGCTGAAAAAACAGCTTAAAGTAGCTGAAAAATTGTTTAAATGTACAGAAAGAAGCTGAAGAAGAACAAAATGTGAAAGGAGCAGTTAAAGGTTGTAAATAAATTAAAGATTTGAAGGATGGGAATTTAGTTCAATTCATTTCCTATCTGAAGAAACGTGGCAGAAAAGGCTAAATAGTTCAAAAAGCTGAATTTGAACCAATACCAAAAGTCGTAGCACCTTGTCCTGAACAAGCTGAACGTTTTGAGTTATGATTTGATGAAATGGCACAAAAACTGTGGAACGAGAAAGTTGCTGAAAAACGTCCAGAAGAAAAATGATCACAGTAGAACGAATGCTTCATGAACATTCACACACATTTTTAAAATGTGAATTTTAAAATCCTAATTTCTGCCAAATAACAGAGAGTAGCCGAAGATGATAAAATAACTCATAACTAAAGGTTGTGTGTGTTCTTCCTCACAGATCAACTATCCATCTATTATCTTTTACCCGCTTCTTGCATTTGGGTCACGGGGGTCGCCAGCGCCCTTATCCAGCAATCACTGTGCGAGGGGCGGGGGACACCCTGGACAGGTCTCCAGTCCATCACAGGGACACATAGAGACAAACGAGACAAACAGCCACTCTCTCTCTCACCTAGAGACAATTTAGAGTTACCAATCAGCCTAACATGCATGTTTTTTTAAAGTGAAGCAAAGCTCCAGTTGAAAACGACCATTAGAGAACTAGTAACTAAACGTAGCACAAAAAGACTCGGGGAGTACGCCAAGGCAGATTTCTAAGGACTGTGTTAAGAAATTGACATGTCAGCATATTTATGGGTGAGTTCTTTGCTCATAAAGTTCCATATTTCTAAAGTTAGAACAGTAAAAGTCAGCACAATGTTCTGGTAGCACCTTTAAACCTGGCTCGAAAAGCCCCCAGCTGCTAACAAGGAGCCTCGGAGCTGCAGCCGCTAATGACACACACACAGGTCATTAGAGCATCTTGAGGTGCAGGAATGTAAAGATTAGAGGATGAGGGGCAGGCTCTGAGTGTGTCGCTGTAGTCAGATGCTCCAAGTGTCTACACACACACACACTCTCCCCTGATGATTTCAGCAGCTTCACAGCCTCTCGGTGTAAAGCCATCCATCTTGCGGGCAGCCCAGGGATTTTTCATATTTGCAGCCTGTTTTTATCACATTTCCACAGATGCTGGTCCCTTGCTCCCATCCATCACGCTTTAAGAAGCCTTTCAGATGCTGCTTCTCTTCAGCAGAAGATCAGCATACACACTCCTGCATCGTTCAGAACCTCAGCTATCATTAACAGCGTTGTTGCAGACATGTTGACTCTGTAATGACCTAAGCTGAAGCACTCTGCTGCAGCTTCCCATAAAGACAACACACCTGGCTTTGGTTCTTCTCACAACGGAGAAGCAGTATCTCAGCAGCTGCTGTCATTAGTCCTGAAAGGTTGAGGGTTGTGATTATTTACAGGCCCCTGTGCTAATGTTCAGCAAAACCAGCCACTAGGGAGTACCAGCCAGTGTATCCCTTGTGCCGGTCCCAAGCCCCGGTAAATGGTGAGGGTTGTGTCAGGAAGGGCATCTGATGTAAAACACTTGTCAAAACCATAATACGAGTTCATCTAAGCAACATCATCAGAGTCGGAGTTTCTTTATTGTCATTCGCACCTCATGCGGTACATGTGGTGGAGCGAAATTATGTACACATATCATACCGTATCGGTTGAGGCCCGGGTTAACAACAACCACCACCGGTGCTGTTGACAAACAGGGTGCCGGCAGAAATTGTGCTACTGTTAGTCGAAGACCACGAGGAGGGAAACGTGTCAGCAGACAGAAGGAGAAGAAGAAAGTCAAGAATGTAGGACAGAGGGTTGCAACTCTAAATGTGGGGACAATGACAGGCAAAGGTAGAGAGCTGGCTGACATGATGCTGAGAAGGAAGGTAGATGTTTTATGTGTCCAAGAGACCAAGTGGAAGGGCAGCAAGGCTCGCATCATTGGAGCAGGGTTTAAACTGATTTACCATGGTGTGGACAGAGAAACGGAGTAGGGGAAGAGTTGGCAAAGAATGTAGCAGAGGTGAAAAGAGTGTCAGATAGGGACTTATCTGAACATCAGGAGATGGAAACATACACAGGAACGGTACTGGACTACATCAAGTTCTGCATCGGAAATGTGACTATGGTCAAAAACATTTGGGTTTACCCCAACCAGAAACCCTGGATGACAAGCCAGGTCCATACACTCCTCAGAGCCCGCGATGGAGTACCTGGCAGGGTGCTCAAAGCATGTGCCCTCCAGCTCGCCCCCACTTTCACCAGAATTTTCAATCTCTCCCTGGCCCAGGCAGTCATCCCTCCCTGCTTAAAATCTGCAACTATCATCCCAGTGCCGAAAACGCCTACCATCACCAGCCTGAATGATTACCGACCGGTGGCTCTCACCCCGCTAATCATGAAGTGCTTCGAGAGACTGGTTCTCCAGCACATCAAGGACTTTCTCCCTCTGAACTTTGACCCCTACCAGTTTGCATATTGCACCAACAGGTCCACAGAGGATGCTATTGCAGTAGCTCTCCACACCGCGCTGAGCCACCTGGAACAACAGCACAGCTACGTTCGAATGCTCTTTGTGGATTACAGCTCGGCCTTTAACACAATCATTCCGGACATTCTTATAAATACATTGGACAATCTCGGCCTCCCCCCCTCACATGTGCCTGAATAAAAGACTTCCTAACCAGTTGGCTCCAATCTGTAAGACTTGTTTCCCACCTCTCCTCCACTCGTATGCTGAGCACTGGCTCCCCACAGGGCTGTGTGCTGAGCCCCCTGCTGTACTGTCTCTACACCCATGACTGCAGCTCGGCCCACAACAACAACCTCATCGTCCAGTTCGCTGATGACACCACAGTGGTCGGACTAATCCCCCTGACCAATCAGAGTCCTGCATTCACGTTTCGGTCCCAACTCAGCTCGACTGAGCTCGCTCGGTCCCACCAGAGAAGCAGAGACGAAAAGAGGTCCTGAATCAGCCTCAAATCAGCTAAATATACTAGCTAAAGTGCTGGTGCAAAAGGATTCTTTCTGTGGTGGGCTGCACAGAGTTGGGGCTTATTAGGGGCGGTGCAAAAGGGGCATAATCAGCCTCGTCACAGACGCATGGCTCAACACAGGAGAGCCACCTCCTCAGGACAAGATTCAGCTGTTCACCTCCACCTCACAGATAAGGGACACTCTTTTGAGGACCAAAATGTGCACATTTTGGACCGAGAACACAGATGGTTTGAGAGGGGGGTGAAGGAAGCAATTTATGTAAAAAGAGAAAAACTGTCTCTTAACAGAGGAGGAGGCCTCAGATTTCCACTTTCAAAAACCTATAATGCAACTTTAAGACTGATTCCCAGCCAGTTTTCACACCTGATGGGAACAGAGGGGCCTCGTCTGTGAATTAGAGGAACAAAGACCTTAAGAAACCCCTACTGTTAAGGTGTTGAAGTGTGATTTGTCAATCTACATATGTGTGTGTGTCTTATCTCAGACTTCTAACCTGAATCTCTCACTCTCTGCTCTTTGAATTGAGAAAGCTCCTCGGATGATGAGGAGCGAAACGTCTTCTGTTACAATTAGTCCAGTTGTTTTTGTATTGAACGTTTTTTGAATTTATCATATCCTGGATGACTGAGAATCTTCACCAGCAACAATAACTCTTATGAATAATGGCCCTATGATGGACTTGCAACCTGTCCAGGGTGTATCCCACTCCTCTCACAGTGATAGCTGGACATGGGCACCAGTGACCCCCACAACCCAAAAAAGGAAGAAGCAGGTAAAGATAATGGATGGATGTCGTAAATAATACAAGACAATTATCCCCCCTCACAGCACTGTAGTCTGGTTTCCTGTGTCCGTCCCTGACATTCATACTCCTTCACTCTTTGGTCTCCTCTCACGTTGATCAGTGAGGCTCTTCTCATTGTTCTTACAGAGACTGCTGTATTATCACCAGAACACTCTCTGTTCACCTCACTGCTGTCCAACCATTTCACTGGCTTCTCAGTATTTCCTGCATTCAGTTCAAAGTTCTGAACCCAGATGATGTAAAGTGGTGGGACCAGTGATCATTTCACTGGCTCAGACAGACCCTTCAAGGTTCATGAGACAGTTTTCAACAAGAAATCAGTGTTTTAATCCAGTGAGATTTATTTGATTTTATTGTTCTCTTGTAAAGAGACTTTGGCTGTTCTGAAAGGCTCTTGTAAATAAAATGTATTATTATTATTATTGAGCATGCATCAGGGTATTATTATTAACTTTCACAAGAACTAAAATGGCACAACGGTAGTCCTTCCGTTATTGGCAATTCTTTTTTTTTTTTCTGAAAGCAGTGAAAACAGACTGAAGAGGAGTTAGTTAGGACCTAGAGTTCCTAGTGGAACTGATGAAAATGTTGTTTTGTGACATATTTCTTCATCACTTGTCATGAGCACATGAGGGTAGAGAGATGCTTTGAGAAATGGCTGATGAGTCCACATCCAGCTGCTATAGTCAAGAGGCTGCCAGCAGCCCATCGACACCTTGACTCAAGGTTTTCTGTCCGTTTCACATTTCATCCCAAGGCTTTACTCAGACAGATTTGACTCTTGTAAATTCCAGTAACATTGAAACGTCCCTCCCATGGTCGTTTGGATCTCACCTGGAAAAAGGCTCTCACTTTTTTCTGTAAAAAATACAGTGAAAGGGACATTAGTCACGTAAGGACCCTTTGTCATCTCCTGCTGCCAGCCATTCTGCCTTTAGTGAAGACGTATTAGTCTGTTTGACTTCCATCTGTGCTTGACGGACACTTTCTGTACAACTGGAGGTTCACTGACTTCTCTTTTTTTCCCCCAGAGACCTCATCAAGAAACTTCTGGTCATCGACCGAGCCCGACGGCTCGGCAACATGAAGGTGAGTTGGTTCGACTCCCTGAGCGCTGTGGCAGCATGCCATGTTGGACTTCCACAGTCTGAGGTCGGAACAGTCCAGAGACCGCAGCACGGCACCAGTTGGTCACAAGTCAAACTGCAGACAACACGATGACGTTCAAATGTAAATGGGATTGTTTCTGAACTAAAGGGACAGGACAGGTAGACACCCCCCGAACTCACGGGAGCGAGATGATATCCTCTGATTAGGAAACACCTTGAGCAGCATTGCTGGGCAGAGGGAGGTCTGGGTTTCCTCTGTGGCCTGACTACAGAATCCATCCATCCATCCATTATCTTTACCCGTTTATTCCATTTTGGGTCACGGGGGTCGCTGGTGCCCATGTCCAGCAATCACTGTGCGAGGGGCGGGGGACACCCTGGACGAGTCGCAAGTCCATCACAGGGACACATAGAGACAAACGAGACAAACAACCATTCACTCTCTCACTCACACCTAGGGACAATTTAGAGTTACCCAATCAGCCTAACATGCATGTTTTTGGTCTGTGGGAGGAAACCGGAGTACCCGGAGAAAACCCACACATGCACAGAGAGAACATGCAAACTCCACCCAGAAGGTCCCTGGACCGGGGTTTGAACCAGGGACCCGTTCGCTGAGAGGCAGCAGCTCTACCAGTTGCGCCACCGTGCTGCCCTAACTACAGAATATCAGAATAAATACATGGAATAAAATGTCACATTTCCTATAAAAATCTCCAGATAATAAACGTGTTTGAAAATATCTAATAAAAATATGCCACTAGTGTTCACCTCTAGTTTTCTCCGGGTACTCCAGTTTCCTCCCACAGACCAAAAACATGCATGTTAGGCTGATGGTAACTCTAAATTGTCTCTAGGTGTGAGTGAGAGAGTGAATGGTTGTTTGTCTCGTTTGTCTCTATGTGACCCTGTGATGGACTTGCGACCCGTCCAGGTGTCCCTCGCACAGTGATTGCTGGACATGGGCACCGGCGACCCCCGTGACCCAAAATGGAATAAGCGGGTAAAGATAATGGATGGATGGATGGATGGATGTTCACCTCTATGACAGCATCTCAGGCTGTCTGGATTGTTAACATGCAAAAACAGTAACAAACTCTTGGGGATTGTCAGGATATGCAGTAAAACTGCTGGCATAGCCCGGCAGAACCTCACTGACCTGCACAAGGTGAGTTCAGTGAACAAGGCCAGGCAGATTCTGGCAGATCCTGATCACCCACTCCATGGTGAGTTCAGGTTGCTTCCATCTGGACGCAGGTATCTGCTGCCCAGATGTAGGACGAACAGACTGAAAAACTCATTCATCCCTGTAGTGATCAGGCTTCTCATTGAACAGTGATGACTTCTGTATTATCTTAATGTCTTGTGTAGTATGGATGTTTTATATCTGACTGTGAAACTAATTGCCCTTGGGGATAATAAAGATACTTGAACTTGGCTCAGAGGCACATCAGCAGCTTCAGTGCCCCATTCTGCCTCTACATGCCACCATTCCCTGTCAGGACTTGGACTGGGTGTCTCTCAGATGCTGTCTCAGTGTTTAGTGAAAGTTACAGAGTGGACCATGAGTTTCTTTGTGGACTCAGTCTGGGTGAAGGCTGAGGACAATTCTTGGGTTTGTTTTAATGGGCAGGTAGATTTGGACATCATCAGCGTAACAGCGAACAGTAATTTTATGTTGTTGTTTTTAATGTAGTTTAAAGACAAAAATATAATAAAAAGAAAACTGTCTGAAGGTGGAACAATACAACCTTCACCTGTGATCTCAAGCTTTGAGGAGTGACCCAAAGAATGAGGTCACGTAATCAAGCAGCTGAGCCGAGCTTCCTCCAGAGCAGCTAGAGAAGCAGAACGGTATTCAGGAGGAGAGCTCAGAGAAGAAGCTAGTCTGCATCAGCAGAAATGTTTCAGGCATGTCTTGCTGGGAAGAGAACCAGAACTTACAGCTAGTGTTTGGACACCAAACAGTTCTGGACTCTGAGAGTGACTGGTGGTCCATGGAGCAGTTATGGACAGTGCCACGGGAAAGTTGTGATTATATAGCACTGGATGACTTAATTTATTCAGAAGGAGTTGCAGGGAGCCCAGACCTACCACAGACCAAACAAAGGTAACCTTGAAGGAGTTCCTACTTCTGCAATGCTAATGCTAAATAGTGCAAATGCTGGAAGTGCTTTCACGACCAAGTCCCTTCAGATAAGCACAACCTGTTGTCTCGTTCACACCAGTTCCTGTCCACTGACAGTCGTGATTCTTCAGAACAAACGCAATGAGTCCCTCCAATGTTCACAACCACATTCTGTAAATCAAACCCCTCAGACCTTTGGCCAGCTTTGTTTTGAGGTCAGTGTGGGCGAACAGCTTTGGTTTCTGTTTCAGAACGGAGCGGATGACGTTAAAAAGCACCGATGGTTCAAGACGGTGGACTGGGAGGCCGTTCCTCTGAGGAAACTGAAGGTAAGTCTGCTTTGTAAGACCACCCTGTCTGAAGAACAAATCATTCAAACTTTGAACTCCGAGTTGGCATCTAACATTTGGTCATACGATTTTGTCTGAGAACTTAGATCTACCTTACCTTAGAAGACCTTACTGTGTCCACAGCCTCCAATAGTCCCTAAAGTGTCTCACGAGGGGGACACCTCCAACTTTGATATTTACCCGGACAGCGACTGGAAGAAGGACCCTCCTCTGCCTCAGAAGGACCTGGAGATCTTCAAGAACTTCTGAGCTCTCAGTCTCACTTGTTTACTTGTTGGACAGTGGAACATTGAACTGTTCCAGGTACTCTCATGGAGAAGACCTTCATCAGTGAGGAGGAGTCTCTTCAACTTCGTCAGTGACTCCAAAGATACTGATGCTGTGACAGGAATGAAAATACGACGACTAGCTGTTATTGTGTTTATTTATCTGATTTAATCTGTTTTTTGTTTTTTATTTTCCTCTCTGAGCCAACTTGTATGCAAAAAAAAAAAAAAAAGTTTTTTGTAACCAGAAGACTGTTACTTCTTAGAACAATCAGGTTTTTTTATACCATCATGTTTTGTATTTGCTCTTTTTTTAATTGACGATGACTTCGGACCAGGGCTGTTACCAGGTGCTGGTCGCTCTTCGTCCATGACTTGTACTGTTTGCAGTCAGACACTTTATTTTGAAAATCCATGACCTGTAGTACTCAGGAAGGTGCCTTCCATCCAGGAACAAGGTGTTGTGGTACAGTAGTCAGTTTATGTTGGCGCTTCCTGCAGTTGTCCCGGTGTGGTCTGGGTCCATGTGAGGTTTTGTCCCCCACATGAATATTACTGTAGAGTCACCACCAGTTTATGGATAAACCACCACGTTTTGTTTTATTGATGTTCACCGTTGTTCCTTTTGCTCATCGTGCTCATCTTTGAATTGCAGCTTACGTTTAGTGGAGACAGTTCAAAGGTTCAGTAAATATTTGTCAGCCAAATATTTTCTGAATGAAACCATCTACAAAATGTTTCAGGTTTTGTGCGTTGTCCTTTGAAAAACGTTCAGACTTTAAACAGGAGGAGTTTAATCTGGCTGACGACCCTGCTTCAGTCTCTCTGACCTCTGACCTGACTGGAAGATCTCATTCAGTTTGGACACCAGCACCTCAGACTCAACATGTTGGCTCTCAGAAGTTGAGGTGATGACTGGATGCATGGGAACATCTTTGATCGAGGTTCCAAAGCGGGGAAACAAAACGGGTCCAACTTTTGACCACTGAGTCGAGTCCTTCATGATATAACAGAGAATGGACTTGGACGATGCTGGTCGCTCGGTGGTTCTGTGGTCTGTAGCAGCAGCACCAGCCAGTATTTTTGTCTCCTCCTCCAGATAGAAACATGAACAGAACCTGTTCATGGACCTCGCTGATCCCTTTAACACGAGAAAATCTGAAACACTTCCAGACCCTGGCTGGTAGTTGGTTCAGGTCTCTGTGGTGTTCACGCTTCACAGTTCTGCCTTTGATGTACAGTTGATGAGTGTGGAACTTTGGCATTTAGGAGCTGGTTCAGAATCAGTCATATCTGTGTTACGATGCATCAGAAACAGATTATAACCTCCAGCACTTACCTTCATTCATCCAGAGCAGATCATGGCGAGACAGAGACGGTTGTTCTGAGTGCAAAAGAAGAAGGACGGACGGGCGGAGGGGGTTCCTTCAAACCATTCTGAACCAGTCAGTACAGGTGGAGGTGGTTCCTTCAAACCATTCTGAACCAGTCAGTACAGGTGGAGGTGGTTCCTTCAAACCATTCTGAACCAGTCAGTACAGGTGGAGGTGGTTCTTTCAAACGATTCTGAACCAGTCAGTACAGGTGGAGGTGGTTCTTTCAAACGATTCTGAACCAATCAGGACAAGTGGAGGTGGTTCCTTCAAACCATTCTGAGCCAGTCAGTACAGGTGGAGGTGGTTCCTTCAAACCATTCTGAACCAGTCAGTACAGGTGGAGGTGGTTCTTTCAAACGATTCTGAACCATGCAGGACAAGTGGAGGTAGTTCCTTCAAACCATTCTGAACCAATCAGGACAGGTGGAGGTGGTTCTTTCAAACGATTCTGAACCATGCAGGACAAGTGGAGGTGGTTCCTTCAAACCATTCTGAATCATGCAGGACAAGTGGAGGTGGTTCCTTCAAACCATTCTGAACCATGCAGGACAAGTGGAGGTGGTTCCTTCAAACCATTCTGAGCCAATCAGGACAGGTGGAGGTGGTTCTTTCAAACGATTCTGAACCATGCAGGACAAGTGGAGGTGGTTCCTTCAAACCATTCTGAGCCAATCAGGACAGGTGGAGGTGGTTCCTTCAAACCATTCTGAACCAGTCAGTACAGGTGGAGGTGGTTCCTTCAAACCATTCTGAACCAATCAATACAGGTGGAGGTGGTTCCTTCAAACCATTCTGAACCAATCAGTGCA
>NC_056521.1:1519828-1520688 GCF_014905685.2 Nematolebias whitei
ACCATTCTGAACCAATCAGTGCAGGTGGAGGTGGTTCCTTCAAACCTATTCTGAACCAATCAGTGCAGGTGAAGGTGGTTCATTCAAACCATTCTGAACCAATCAGTACAGGTGGAGGTGGTTCATTCAAACCATTCTGAACCAATTAGTGCAGGTGAAGGTGGTTCCTTCAAACCATTCTGAACCAATCAGTACAAGTGGAGGTGGTTCCTTCAAACCGTTCTGAGCCAATCAGGACAGGTGGAGGTGGTTCATTCAAACCATTCTGAACCAATCAGTGCAGGTGGAGGTGGTTCCTTCAAACCATTCTGAACCAATCAGTACAGGTGGAGGTGGTTCCTTCAAACCATTCTGAACCAATCAGTGCAGGTGGAGGTGGTTCCTTCAAACCATTCTGAACCAATCAGTACAGGTGGAGGTGGTTCCTTCAAACCATTCTGAACCAATCAGTACAGGTAGAGGTGGTTCATTCAAATCATTCTGAACCAATCAGTGCAGGTGGAGGTGGTTCCTTCAAACCATTCTGAGCCAATCAGGACAGGTGGAGGTGGTTCCTTCAAACCATTCTGAACCAATCAGTACAGGTGGAGGTGGTTCATTCAAACCATTCTGAACCAATTAGTGCAGGTGGAGGTGGTTCCTTCAAACCATTTTGAACCAGTCAGTACAGGTGGAGGTGGTTCTTTCAAACGATTCTGAGCCAATCAGGACAGGTGGAGGTGGTTCCTTCAAACCATTCTGAACCAATCAGGACAGGTGGAGGTGGTTCCTTCAAACCATTCTGAACCAATCAATACAGGTGGAGGTGGTTCATTCAAACCATTCTGAACCAATCAGTGCAGGTGGAGGTGGTTCCTTCA
>NC_056521.1:1520698-1526222 GCF_014905685.2 Nematolebias whitei
TTCTGAACCAATCAGTGCAGGTGGAGGTGGTTCATTCAAACCATTCTGAACCAGTCAGTGCAGGTGGAGGTGGTTCCTTCAAACCATTCTGAACCAGTCACAACCCATCACCTCATGGGAGGAGTCCACTGGGTTCTGAAGACCCTTCAAAGACTGTCCATGCTGCTGTCTGACAACATATTGGGTCTAAAGAAGAACCTGATCCTCTGGTCCATATTCAGTCTCTGCAGCCATTTTTCAGAATTATAATCCCACTTCTGAAGATGTGTCGGATGTAAAAACTAAAACGACACATCTCAAAAACCTTTTCCACAGTGGAATGTACGAAACATGTCAAATGTAGAAACGAAGAAATGGTGGACTCTTTACAAACAACAAAGTCCGTTATGTTGCCTTTCATGGCAGTCTGAATGAGCGCAGATGCTCCTGTATAGTTCCATTCCAGATGTGTAAAATATCCCTGCCAGAGGTACTAATGCACCCTCATACCATCAGAGAAGTAGGCTTTTGATGTGCGCACTGATAACAGGCCGATGTTTCCAGTGTTCATAACAACCAGACTCATTTTTGCCCCTGAAGATCATGACCTCCAGCCTCGTCCTTTGAGCTCAGCGATTTATTCAGATTCTTCTAATCTGTGGATCAGATTATGAACTGGAGAAGATGGAGATTAAAGTCTTTCATTCAGGAACTTTATTCTGAAATTGTTCCTCTAGTTTTAGACAGACTGTTGAACCTCTGCCCATCTTTACTTCTAAAGTCTATGTGTATCGCCAGTCCTCTGACTGACGTGCTGATAAATGTTCCTCCACTCGGTTCTTATCCGGACCACGGACTGTTGCACACTTTTATTGCCCCAACTTAACCTTTGAGATGTGTTGATGCCATCAAGGTCAAAATCATGGTGTGTTTTCCAGAAATGTTAGTTAATTTTCTTAGTTCCAACATCTCATAAGTTTACTATGTTCCAATGTGAAAGACGTTTGGCTTTTTGAGATTCTGTTTTGAAGTTTTACCAAACAAGCCAAGTGTTCCGAGTTGGTCTGAAGCACCTTTTACTGGAACTTGTCTGGAACCAGTGGTTGGATTCAACATGAAAGAAATCCTGTCATCAGAAGGTCAAAGAACCGATTGTTTCTGCAGCCCTGTATATCTGAACACGCTCTGGTTGTTTGTATTCATTTATTGCTTCTGTTTGACGCATTGACATCGTGTTCAGCTGAAAATAATGCAGCATTTATTTTGTTTGTTTGTTTGTTTGTTTGCATGTGTCCTGACCTAAAAGTGGACTCGAGATTTATTTAATGGGTTGTTGACCTTCAGTCACAAACCAGAGTAAACATTTCAAACACAACTTTGTCTTTGTCTTTATTCAAGCTGAACATCAGGTCAGACTCTTTGTTTCTACAGGAATGTTTCTACTTAAGAAAGAACATTTATTATTTCAGCTTTTCCCTCTTCAGGTGTCTCCACAGTCTTGGACTTCCTGTGGAGACACCTGAAGAGGTGGAGACACCTGAAGACTCCACTCCACTGCACTGCAGAGTCCTCCCATCTCACTCTGTTCTCCTCATCCTCTGTTCTCACTCCAACTACCTCCATGTCCAAACCACTGTCCCTCCTCTGGACATGTCCAAACCACTGTCCCTCCTCTGAACATGTCCAAACCATCTCAGTGTGTCCTCTCTAACTTTATCTCCCAGTTGTTCAACCTGTGCTGTACCTCTAATGATCTCATTCCTAATCTTCTCCATCCTTGTCTCTCCTAAGGAGAACCTCAACATCTTCAGCTCTGACACTTCCAGTTCTGTCTCCTGTCTTTTTGTCCATGTCTCTGTCTCCAGACCATACAACATAGCTGGTCTCACCACTGTCTTGTAAACTTTTCCTTTGACCTTTGCTGACACCCTTTTGTCACAAATCACTCCTGAAACTTTTCTCCATCACTCCATCCTGCCTGGACTCTCTTCTTCACCTCGTCACCACACTCCCCATGTTCCTGGACAGTGGACCCCAAGTCCTTGAAGTCCTGCACCTTTGTGACCTCTGCTCCTTGTAGCCTCACTGCTCCACCTGTCTCCCTCTCATTCACACACACATGTACTCTGTCTTAAGGCCTATTCGCACAGGATTAGTTTTACCTAGGCACCACATGTAATAAATACAATACTCCCCAACGTCTGCCTTTTACTTGGCACATTCACACGGGATAATCAAAGCCTGAGATTTAGCTGAAATTTACGGACATCTTCTGGCTATGATGTTACGGCCACAGCTCGGTGTCATGATACTGCCAGCGCTAGCCATCTGTATAGTCTACAAACAGAAGAAAATTATTCTTACCGCACAGAGCCATGTATGATGCAAGACCATTTGCGTATGATTTTCCTCCTCTTCAACCTTTTCTGTTTTTGGCGACCGTTACAGATCGATAGGCTTTTACTGGTCCGGGACACAAAAGGTTATTTATGCACTCTAATGCAGCTTCCATTGCCAAAAGCAAATAAAAATGCACCCAGGAAACAAAAACTGCCTAATTATGTATCAGATCCCGCCCCTTTCTGTCCAAATCACAGAGATGCCTATTCACATTGGATTAGTATTATCACAGGACCTCGGAGTTCAGCAAAATACAGTAGGTAATTTGCGGGGGAATTTTTACTTTACAAATAACTGACATGGCCGATTCGCACGGGATTGACAACACTGCAACGATTCACAATAGGGACCCGGAAATTCAACGACAACACAGGCATGAACAAAAAGTTTTATTAACTATATGTCAGAAAAGGGGGGGGGGGGGGGGGGGGGGGGGGGGCAGAAGGAGGACATCAGTTGAAACTCAGCAGGGAGAGAGAACAAGTTTATGACAGAAATGATCTTGAGACCTTAAAGAGCGTGAGGAATTCAAAATCACTAACCTGCAGAGATTAATCACGCTTGGAGATGCAGTGGCTGCAATGACGTCAGAGGTTGGAGGAACGGAGGTGCAGCTGGGTCACGTGACACGTGAGTGAGACCTGGGAGGTTCGACAAGGCTCCTCTTCAGCTCATGGAGCTTGGTTCCAAAAGCTCACAGCTCCTAGACTCCAGAGTCTGAGATCATAGTCTAGATACAGGTGTGGGTCATTCACAGAGAGGCAAAGAGGCAGTACTTATCCATGGGGTTCAGCAAGAGTCTAGTCAGTAGGCAGAGCGAGAGTCGAGGTCCAGATAGCCGATTGGCAGAAGTATCCGTCGTGGGCAAGGCAAAGGCAAGGAATCCGTGATAATGAAGAGTGTCGCTAAACAGAGAAGTCAGGAACAGAACGCTGGATTTCTTCAGGTCCAAGGCGATCAGACAATCTGGCAGGGAGGCAGAGTCTGGGGCACTCTTAAAATGAGCAGCGCACAGGTGTGCTGAGTGAAGCTGATGAGGAGAGGAGGCAGGGCAACTAAAAAAACAGCATGACTTGACATGAATGTGAATCATTACAAACACAGACAATCTCTGTAATTATTACAAATAGCATGTGGTCCCTAGGTAAAACTAATGCCATGCAAATATGGCTTTACTACAGCTGACTTTCATTCCTCTTCTGTCAAGTACATACCTCCACCTCTCCAAGTTCTCTTCCACCTGTTCCCTGTTCTCACAACAGACCACAATGTCATGATCTGCAAACATCATAGTCCACGGGGATTCCGGCCTGACCTCATCTATTCCATCACCAGAGCAAACAAGAAGGGGCTCAGAGCCGATCTTTGATGCCACTTCGATCCCATCTCCACCTTGAAGCTATCAGCCACTCCTACAGCAACTCTGTACATCACCCTTGTTCTTAAAAATGGCCACCGACACACTTCTCCATTCCTCAGGCATTTTTTCGCCATCAAATATGCTATTGAATATTTGAGTCAAAAACCTCGCTGCCATCTCTCCAAGACATTTCCAGACAACGAATGGTTGTTTGTCTCGTTTGTCTCTATATGTCCCAGTGTTTGACTGGAGACCTGTCCAGGGTGTCCCTGTGGTGGACTGGAGACCTGTCCAGGGTGTTCCCCACCTCTCGCACAGTTCAACCTTTATTTAGACAGGTTAATGCCATTGAGCCTCGAGGACTCATTTACAAGAGAGACCTGATTTTAACAAACAGTGACTGCTGGATATGGGCACCAGTGACTCAGAAAGGAAGTAGTGGATAAAGATGATGAATGTTTGGTTGGTTGGATGGATGGATGGATGGATGGATGAACGTCATCCTTTTGTTACTTTAGCTCCTATACTGTATTGTACAATTAGCAGGGTTAGTGTTAGCCTCCAGCCACTGTGCCTCTCAGTATTTAGTTTGTGTTCTGAACTTTAGGTGCTTTGTTGAGCATGTGATGTAGACATTTGCTACTTTGAGCATTAGGATTAGCTCGCCCCCTGAGCCTGTGTCTTTGGTCTGTAGATGTTCTGCTGAGCAGTACCATGTGGATTCAGCACCACTGCAGCAACATGTTGACATTCGCCAAAGGAAACATTAGACAAGAGGAGGACGGGAACATCCATCATGTTAGTGATGACATCCAGCCAGCTGGGCGTGGCTGAATCATTCTAGAAGTTAATGAACCTCTGAGCCCATGTTGGACTGGGTGCACATGGCCTTCATCTGTAAGTGGAGCATAAAGAACTCCTAGATCCCTGCCAGGTGGAGGGTAGAGACGTGCCCTACAGAAGGACATAGAACTGAGCCTGTAGTCCTGCCAGGTTCTCATCTGTCCTTGTTATGAATTATGGAGACGTCTGGGAGTCCAGACTCCTCTCTACTGTGTTACCGTGGAAACTTGGCTCTGAGACACGCAGCAGTCTGTCAGCACCCAGTTAATACATCTGGGTTTCAACAGAGCTTCATTCAGTCTTTACCATGATGACATCACAGTTGTGCTCCATGACCTGAGCTGCTTCATGGAAACCTAAAAACAGAAGATCTGTCACAGAAACCGGACACGGAGCTGAGACTGACTCTGCTGCTGGGATGATGAAAGTTATGAAGGTAATAAAAATCCTGACAAGCCAGCTCAAACATTTAATCTGTACAGAGTGCAGAAGAGACCTGCCAGCACACTCCCACCATTTATACATTTTTTTTTGTAATTGTACCAATTGGTGGGGGGGGGGGGGGGGAGGTGTCAAAGCCAGCCCACCTCTGATTTGCCTCAGTGTCGTGAGGCGAGGTAGTAAGAAGTTCAGCTGGTGTTGGTGCACAGTAACGAGATGATGACGTGGTCTGGGCCAGCACCAAACAACAGATTTATTACTGAGGCCAGACTGACGCACAGCAGCTTACTAATTACTTTATAAAGTTAGTTAATACAAAAAAGAACGAGTTATTTCATCATGTTTTGAAAACGGTGGGCCTCCCATTTGATGCTGGGTAAATTACATCAGCTGAATGAATCACCTCTCAGCTGAATGAATCACCTCTCAGCTGGGTGAATCACCTGTCTGCTGTGTGAATCACCTGTCAACTGGGTGAATCACCTGTCAGCTGGGTGAATC
>NC_056521.1:1526232-1526849 GCF_014905685.2 Nematolebias whitei
GTGAATCACCTGTCAACTGGGTGAATCACCTGTCAGCTGGGTGAATCACCTGTCAGCTGAGTGAATCACCTGTCAGCTGAGTGAATCACCTCTCAGCTGAGTGAATCACCTCTCAGCTGGGTAAATCACCTGTCTGCTGTGTGAATCACCTGTCAACTGGGTGAATCACCTGTCAACTGGGTGAATCACCTGTCAGCTGGGTGAATCACCTGTCAGCTGGGTGAATCACCTCTCAGCTGAGTGAATCACCTTTCAGCTGGGTGAATCACTTGTCTGCTGGGCGAATCACCTGTCTGCTTGGTGAATCATCTTTCAGCTGTGTGAATCAACTGTCAACTGGGTGAATCACCTGTCAGCTGAGTGAATCACCTCTCAGCTGAGTGAATCACCTTTCAGCTGGGTTAATCACTTGTCTGCTGGGCGAATCACCTGTCTGCTTGGTGAATCATCTTTCAGCTGGATGAATCTCCTCTCAGTTGTGTGAATCACCTGTCAGCTGGATGAATCACCTGTCAGCTGGATGAATCACCTGTCAGCTGGGTGAATCACTTGTCTGCTGGGTGTATCATCTGTCAGCTGTGTGAATCACCTGTCAGCTGGATGAATCACCTCTCAGC
>NC_056521.1:1526859-1542391 GCF_014905685.2 Nematolebias whitei
TCAGCTGTGTGAATCACCTCTCATCTGAATGAATCACCTCTCAGCTGGGTGAATCACCTGTCTGCTGGGCAAATCACCTGTCAACTGTGTGGATCACCTTTCAGCTGGATGGATCACCTTTTAGCTGGGTGAATCACCTTTCAGCTGGGTGAATCACCTGTCAGCTGGGTGAATCACCTGTCAGCTGGATGAATCACCTCTAAGCTATGTTAATCACTTGTCAGTTGGATGAATCACCTTTCAGCTCTGTGAATCACCTGTCAGCTAGATGAATCACTTCTCAGCTGTGTCAGTCACCTGTCAGCTGAATGAATCACCTCTCATCTGGGTGAATCACCTGTCAGCTGGATGAATCACTTCTCAGCTGGGTGAATCTCCTGTCAGCTGGGTGAATCACATGTCAGCTGGGTGAATCGCCTGTCTGCTGGGCGAATCACCTGTCAGTTGGGTGGATCACCGGTCAGCTGGGTGAATCACCTGTCTGCTTGGTGAATCATCTTTCAGCTGGGTGAATCACCTGTCAGCTGGATGAATCACCTCTCCGCTGTGTGAATCACCTGTCAGCTGGATGAATCACCTGTCAGCTGGGTGAATCACCTGTCAGCTGGATGAATCACTTCTCAGCTGTGTGAATCATCTCTCAGCTGAGTGTATCATATCTCTGCCTGGTCTATCACCTCTCAGTTGGGTGAATCACCTCGCAGTTGGGTGAATCACCTCTCAGTTGGGTGGATCAATGATTCATAATCCATCCATTATCTTTACCCACTTCTTCCATTTTGGGGTCACGGGGGTCACCGGTGCCCATGTCCAGCAATCACTGTGCGAGGGGCGGGGTACACCCTGGACGGGTCGCAAGTCCATCACAGGGACACATAAAGACAAACGAGACAAACAACCATTCACTCTCTCTCTCACACCTATGGACAATTTAGAGTTACCAATCAGCCTAACATGCATGTTTTTGGTCTGTGGGAGGAAATCTGTGTATCCAGAGAAAACCCACGCATGCACGGAGAGAACATGCAAACTCCACCCAGAAAGGCCCTCGGACCGAGGTTTGAACCGGGACCTGCTCGCTGAGAGGCAGCAGCTCTACCAGTTGTGCCACCGTGCTGCCCCATGATTCATAATCAATCATCTTTATTTTTTATCTTTTTTATAAACATTTACTAATCTTGAGTTGGAGAAACACACAAGAATTCCAATGTGCTTCTACTAATGTATCTGTGCAAATGGCAATAAATTCTGTTCCATCACCTCTACACACATTTATTTTTAATCTTCTGATGACGATAAGAGGATAAATATGATGTTTTTTTACAGAGTGTCCATGGTCAGGTCAGAGGTCACAGGGTCGAGATGGATCCCAGATATCCTTCAATCTCTCCATCTCCTCCAGGGGATTCCACAGAGTAGCTCCTACGCTGTAGGAGAAAACCTGCTCTGGATTCCAGAGGAGTTTTGTTCCAGAGTCTAGTCAGGAGTGTGTAATCCTGGTCCTGGATGATCACTACCTTACGTGTTTAGAGGTCTTTCTGCTTCGACACACCTGAGTTTATGGATGATTCACCTGTTCATGTTCTGCAGAAGCCTGTTAGTCGCTCGCTGATTCATAGCAGGTGTGTTAGAGCAGAGAAACTTTTACAACATGCAGGATAGTGGCCCTCCGGGACCCCAATTAGAAACCTCTGAGCCCAACCATCTAACTAGTTTCTTCACCTCACACCCAAGCTACAGCTCCGGTCTCACCCATGAGGGGACAGTCCATGTGCCTGGAGTTAGTTCCTGATGTAGTTGTCACCCTCACCTGCTCCTCAGCTGCACCAACCCCTGGCAGTTCTTCCCACCAGTGATGGGCCCACCCACAAGCAGGTAGCTTCCTGCAGGTCTTGGGCCGGGCATGGTCTTCCACAGAAGGCAAGGCTCCAGGAGGGGTCTGTAGTTCCATTACTGGCTTGTTGTTTCTTCTTCATCAAGGTCTTCAAACTGGACTTAGTCTGACCCATTCCCTGAGACCATGTCTCCATGGGTGACCCTACCCAGTCCAGACTAGTCTCATAGAGGGTATGTAATTCCCTCTCATTTCTGTTGATCCAGTAGCAGATAAAGGTGTCAGAGGAGTGGAACACGAAGATGTTGTGAAGTGGCTTCGGTTGAAGGTTCTGATCCAGTAATGTGTAGACAGGTCTTTGAACACTGTCAGGGTGGAGCAGTCCAGTTTAAACTGGACCAGAATGAGGAGCTGGTCTGATCTGGGCCAGCATGATTTAAACTTTAAATGTTTGGTAAATGTGAACTTGATGAAGATGTATACGTTTTTAAAACAGTGTTCACTTGAAACATTAACATTTGGAGTTGTGTCTGTTTTAAGATGACAGAGCTGGAGTTTGGCTTGTTGATGTATCAGGCGGTCTATCACTGCAGACATGTTTAAATTATTATTATTATTGACCCATATTAAAACGGAGTGGTGGCACAAAGATTGCAGAAGGTGAGCCTGTGATCGGAAGATTGCGGGTTCAACACCTGGTACTGACAACATCAAAATGTGGATGGGGTTGGTGAAGCACCCACACCAGTCTCCACCCCCGTTTGACCCACTCTGGGCCCTTGAGCAAGGCCCTTAACCCCCCATCTGCTCCCCCGAGCGCCCTAGATGGCAGCTCCACACAGAGGGCTGTGGTAGCTCAATGGTCTGTGGTTGCGTCAGGAAGGGTAAAAACAATCGTCAAGTCTCTGTGAGACTCAGTTCTCTGTGGTGACCCCTGATGAATGGGAGAAGCCAACAGAAGAAAAATAAATACATTGATCTATATTAAAACCTTTCTACACACCATTCTAACATTTAAAACCAATGGGAGAGTTGGGTTTTTTTTGCGTCATTTCCAGTTTCTTCCCAGTTAATAAACATCCATCCATCCATCATCTTCCTCTTGTTCTGAAGTCTGGTCTCAGGAGCAGCAGCTTGAGCAGGGATGTGCAGACAGCTCTTTCCACAGCCACCTCTTCCAGCTCTTCTGGGAGGACACCAAGATGTCCCCAGGCCAACATACAGATGTTGTCTCTCCAACATGTCCTGGGTCTTCCCCGGGGTCTCCTCCCAGTCAAGCATGCCTGAACCACCTCAACTGGCTCCTCTCAATGTGGAAGTGCAGCGGTTCTACTATGAATCGCTCCAGGATTGATAACTGAACTTCTCACCCTATCTCTAATTGAGAGTCCAGCTACCCTGCAGAGGAAACTCACCTGTATCTGCAATCTCATTCTTTCAGTCACTACCCAGCGTTCATGACCATAGGTGAGGGTAGGAATGTAGAGTCTAAAACGACCGATAAACAGAGAGCTTTGCCTTATAGCTCAGCTCCCTCTTCACCACTATGGACCGGTGCAGAGTCCACAATATTGCAGATGCTGCATCAATCCATCTGTCAATCTCATGCTCCATTCTTCCCTCACTCGTGAACAAAACAATGAGATACTTGAACTCCTTCATTTGAGGCAGAACCTCGACCCAAAGAGAGCAATCCACTCTTCAAACTGAGGACCATGGCCTCAGATTTGAAGGTGCTGATTCTCATCCCAGCCGCTTCACACTCGGCTGCAAAATGCTCCAGTGAGAGCTGAAGATCACGGCACGATGACACCAACAGGACCACATCATCTGCAAAGAGCAGAGACGGAATCCTGAGGCCACTGAATCGGACTCCCTCCACCCCCTGGCTGCACCAAGAAATTATGTGCATAAAAGTTATGAACAGAATCTGTGACAATGGGCAGCCCTGGCCAAGTCCATCTCCTACCATGAAGGGGTCCAACACTACCAGCGATGTGAACCAAACTCTCACCCCACTTGTATAGGGACCGAACAACCTGTAGCAATGGGCCCCCAATCCCATACTCACGGAGCACCCCCCACAGTGCACCCAGAGGAACACGGTCGAAAGCCTTCTCCAAGTCCACAAAACACATGTAGACTGGATGGGCAAACTCCCATGACTCCTTGAGGACCTTAGTGAGGGTAAAGAGCTGGTCCAGTGTTCCACAGCCAGGATGTAACCCACATTACTCCTGGATCTGAGCTTCAACCAACGATCTGACTCGCTTCTCCAATACCCCTGAATAGACCTTAGAAGCGAGGCTAAGGAGAGTGATGCCCCTGTAATTGGAGCACACCCTCCAGTCCCCCCATTCTGAAGAGGGGAACCACCACCCCAGTCTGCCAATCCAGTGGCACTGCCCCCGATGCCCACACGATGTTGCAAATACACATCAACCAAGACAGCCCCACAACATCCAGAGACTTGAGGATGTCATGGCGAATCTCATCCACCCCCGGAGCCCTGCCCCCGTGGAGCTTTTTAACTACCTCTGCGCCCTCAGCCACGGTTATGGACGGATCAACCCCGAAGTCCCTGACTCCGCTTCCACCACGGAAGACACGCCTGTGAGATTTAATAAACATCTCTCAAACTTTAATGTCAGAGTCAGGAGACAGTGAGAAAGACTCAGTAAAGCTGTAAAAAATCAACTTGCTTGTTTTGGTTTCTATAGTAGGAAGAGATGGTGAACACGTGCAAAATAAGCTCCTGTTTAAAAATTAACTCTGGATTTTGAATCTGTTCTTTTCCAGAAATGATTGATAAATCTTCACTTTGGAAAACATTTTTAAACATGTCAGTTTGACGCGTTGAGCAGAAGCAGAACTGATGAGCAGGAATCTGCATGTTTGGTTTCAGACACAGTCCTGAAGTCTGTTCACACATAAAACCTCCACAGCTGAACGCAACACTGCAGCTGCACGTGTCTCCTGTGTGGTGAGACACAGGAGGACAGATGAGTAATGGAGTGTCAAGTTTCATGGGAGAACACCTGCTCCTGCAGCAGAACGATAATCTGGGACTATTTCACTGTCTCTGCTGGAACATCATTCAGAACAACTCTGCTGGATCATCTCTGTGAGCTCCAGCCTCAAGGCTTTACTCACTTAAATGATAAAACTCAGCCTGAAACTCTGTCCCTGCTCCTGCTGGTCCTGAGGAGACATCACTACCAGGGACAATAATTCCAGGTATTAGACATGTCTGCTCAATCCACAAATCATCTCCTGCTTCCCCTGGTGTGCCAGTGTCAACTCCACAGGGCACACGCCAGCGTTTTGTTCTTTCTGGGGACATGGACCACATCCAGGTCCATTTGTCTTTATCAGAACAGACATGTCCCAGGAGAACACTGTACAACCATCCATGATGGCTCAGACACTGTTAGCAAAATAACCGTGAAGAACAGAGTATGGATCTGTAGGCTATGAACAGCAGAAAGAAAACTGTTTACTATTCTGTCTGTCTGTTTGCCTGGTCTGTCTGCCTGCCTGGCTGTCTGTGTGACTGTCTGTCCACCTGCCTGGCTGTCTGTTTGCCTGTCTGTCTGTGTGTCCACCTGCCTGTCTGTCTGTCTGCCTGTCTGTCTGTCTACCTGCCTGTCTGTCTGTCTGCCTGTCTGTCTGTCTACCTGCATGGCTGTCTGTCTGCCTGTCTGCCTGCCTGCCTGTCTGTCTGCCTGCCTGTCTGTTTGCCTGTCTGTTTGCTTGCCTGTCTGTCTGTCTGTCTGCCTGTTTGTCCGCCTGCCTGCCTGTCAGTCTGTATGTCTGTCTGTTTGCCTGTCTGTCCGCCTGTCTGTCTGTCTGTCTGCCTGCTGGTCTGTCTGTTTACCTGTCTGTCTGCCTGCCTGTCTGTCTGTTTGTCTGCCTTCTGTCTGTTTCTCTGCCTGTCTGTCTGCCTGCCTGCTGGTATGTCTGCCTGCCTGGCTGTTTCTCTGTCTGTCTGTCTGTCTGCCTGCCGGTCTGTCTGTCTGTTTCTCTGCCTGTCTGTCTGCCTGCCTGCCTGTCTGTTTCTCTGTCTGTCTGCCTGCCGGTCTGTCTGTCTGTCTGTCTGCCTGCCTGCCTGTTTCTCTGTCTGTCTGTCTGTTTCTCTGTTTGTCTGTCTGTCTGCCTGTCTGTCTGTCTGTCTGTTTCTCTGCCTGTCTGTCTGCCTGCTGGTATGTCTGCCTGCCTGTTTCTCTGCCTTCTGGTCTGTCTGTCTGTCTACCTGTCTGTCTGTCTGTCTGTGATAACGATAGCAATTGGTGAAAAAGTAAAACTGTGAGTTGTCAAAGCTAAAAGAAGCAGAACACATCCTAAAGTCTAAGTTAAAAAGGCAAAACACTTGTTAAGATCCAAAAGCAGCAAAAGGTTAGCTAAAAGCTAAAAGTTCCACGAGGAGACAAAAATAGAGCCAGTGTGATAGAGCAGGTTTCAATGAAGTCAATGTTGATGAAGGAGCTGAGGAGACCTCAGAGAACATGTGAAAACATCTAAAGATCAAGTCACATACGGAGAAGATAACAGCTGTTGAGTGACCTCATTGTAGTGAAACTGTTTAATTGGGGATTAGATTAAAGACCTACAAGATGTTTTATTTGTGCTGGAAATATTTTGAGGAGTTTTCTCTAAAATCAAAACCATTTAATGTGAAATGAGTTGTTAGGAAATCATCTATCATGAGTGGTGGTGAAAAGTTGGTTGAACCTCAGTTTATGAGATTATAACAGGACTCAGAGTCAGAGAGATTTATTTGTTATTCGCACCTCAGCCTCAGGGTAGAAGCTGTTCCTCAGTCTAGTGGTTCTACACTTAATGCTCCTCAACCTCCTTCCTGAGGGGAGTGGGGCAAAAAGTGTGTGTGCTGGGTGAGTGTGGTCCTTCATGATGCAGGTGGCCCTCTTCCTGCATCTGGGTGTAGATGTCTGTGATGGTGGGGAGGCTGACTCCAACATGTTCTGTGCAGCCTTCACCACTCTCTGCAGAGCTTTTCTTTCTGCAGCTGTGCAGCCTCCATGCCACACGTTGATGCTGGAGCACAGGATGCTCTCCACTGCACACCTGTAGAAGGAGGTGAGGACTGAGCTTCCAGACCAGCTCGTCTCAGCCGTCTGAGGAAGTAGAGTCTCTGATGAGCTTCCTTCATCAGGCTGGTGGTGGTGTTGTTGCTGGTGTAAGATTTAAGTACCCAGAGAACCACGTGAGAACACGAGACCAGACAATCATATGTAATTTATTTATACATATACAATAAGGTGACCAGATTTCTGACATTTCCAGCTCAGAGACCAAAAATAATGAAATGTTATCAAGATGAAATGAAGAAACGGGGCCAGTTAAGGTTTTATTTATTTTTAGATATTTATGTATAAACAATAAAAAAATCAAATGTAGCAGCAGGAATGTATTTCTCCACACATTGTCTAAGAATAATTCTCACATTCTGGTGTATTTTAATGGGGTTTTAAACATCTACTTTACCAAACACTTGACTCAATAACTATTTTAGAGCTTATGGCATAGCAAGTGGTTTGTGTATTCTTCCATTAATTAAGTGGAATGGATCCGTTCACGGATAAATTGAAACAGAGCTGATCAGGTGGACGGATCGGTATCTGTAGCCAGGTTCTTCGAATTCACTGCAGGAGATCCTTCCTGCCCACAGCTATCAGCACCTATAACAACTGAAACCAGGATGATGAGCTACGACAACACTTAATTTCCCTTTGGGATTAATAAAGTATTTTTTGAATTTGAAGACTGAAAAAATTGTTCCTAAGGTGCTCAGGTCCAAAAACTAAAACCCCAGTCTCTTCCGTATTCAAAAGCAGAACATTAAGGGTCGTCCAGGTTTTTATGTCTTTAAGACATGCTTGTAGTCTAAGTAGCTGATTGGATTCATTGGGTTTCATGGACAAATATAACTGTGTGTCATCAGCATAACAATGAAAATTTATCCCATGCTGTTTAATAACTTTACCTAATGGAAGCATATATAAAGAGTATTTGTCCTAGCCCTGAGCCCTGAGGAACTCCATGACTAACTTTGGTGTATGAAGAAGATTTATTATTTACATTTACAAACTGGAATCTATCAGATAGATATGATTTAAACCATTATAGAGCTGTTCCTGTAATTCCAACATCATATTCAAGCCTCTGTAGTAAAATATTGTGATCAACTGTATCAAATGCAGCACTGAGGTCCAACAGGACCAGTATTATGAGAGTACCTCTGGCTGCAGCTTCCCTCTCCAAGATGGCTGCTAAACACCACCAGCTGTTAGCATTCACATGATGAAGGTCCCGCTCTACCTAAGGCTGCAGTTGAATGCTACTCATCGCCAGAGCATCAGCCATTAATGGTATTCTATGCCTCTGGCCTGTGTTTGTATGTTAACACAAGTGATACTTTACTTGTTTCTGTGTCTACAATTATCCTGCCTCCTTGGAACCTGCCCTGCCCCGGTTCTTCTTCGGTCCAGCCTTGGTTCCTCGTGCCTTGCCCTCCAGCCACTCACCTGCCTGGTCTTTCATCTGTATATGAATCATCTGTATGTGTTTCACGTGTATGTGAGTGTTCCTGTAAAGTGCCTTGAGACAACTTTGTTGCGATATGGCGCTATATAAATAAACTGAATTGAATTGAATTATCTCTGGAGTCCAGTTTGGATCCGGCTCTGTGCCACCTCTCCACCTTCAAACCTTTAAGAGAAAAACCAACCGGATTACTATCACCTCTCAACTCCTCCAGCCAGACTCACCTGACCCTATCCTTCGTCCTCGGGGCTCCAGCAGATCACCGGTTACTTTCTAACACTAAATTATAAACACTGTTCTTTTGCATCCCTGAGCCTGGTCTCGTTTCCGGGTCTCGTACCACTCTGAGTTCCCCAAGTCATTACAAGTATAGAGTGTGAGGTCATGAGAATATCATTAGAGACTTTTACTTAGGGGGAGTGGTGGTGCAGAGGCTAGAGACGATGGGCCTGTGATTGGAAAGTCGCAGGTTCAACTCCCGTTACCGTCAACATCAAATTGTGGGTGGAAAAGGTGAAACACCCACACCTGCCTCCACCCTCATTGGCCCCACTCTGGGCCCCTGAGCAAGGCCCTTAACCCCCACCATCTGCTCCTAAACAGGTCTCTCTAGAAAATGAGTTCTCGTGACTCAATGAGACGACCTGGATCAATAAAGGTAAATGAAACTAGTGCTGTTGCTGTGCTACGATGAGCTCTAATCTCTGGCTAAAACTCATTAAACAGATTATTTCTTTGTAGATGTTCACGCAACTGACCTGCAACTATCTTCTCTAGAATGTTTAGATGGTTCGATTAGATATAGGTCTATAAATGGACAGGATTTCTGAATCAAGGTCAGACTGTTAGAATATGTTTTTCTCTCTCTCTGTGCTCCGGTGAAGACTTATGTGTCCTCTTCTGCTCCGTCCCCCCGCTTCCCTACTTTGCTCTCTTTCGTCTTATGAACCCTTTAATGAGCCTCTTTTTTTCCTCTATATCTTCCTAATTCGAAGGATTTTGATCAGCTGGTCTCTCAACAAAATTGATCAACTTCTCCTGACAGGAGTCAGGTAAGGAGGACCCTCTGACCTCGACGGAAACAAATTGGATTCGTGATGACAAGTGGATTCTGCTGTTTGGGTTGGTGAAATCTGGATTGTCTACAAATTTGTGTGGATGTGTCGAAGCTTGCCTGCACTCAGACTGAACTATGTGGAGCTGCGTCAGAGAGCTGGAGCGGGCAGGACTGTGAACTTTCCGGCAGCACCCATGAACAGTGGGAATAATCTTGGGGAAGCTCTAAGATCGACTCTTGGCGTGAAGAATCAATTCGGCTCTTTGGAGTCACCATCAGAGAAATGTACCAGCGAGACTTTAAAAGGCAGAAACGACAATTTCCTCCAGACACGCCCGTTTAACTATCGTCCAATCAGATGTGGTCCTCCAGACACGCCCATTTTTATAGCCCAATCACATGTGATCTCCAGACACACCCATTTTTCTATATCGTCCAATCAAATGTGGCCTATTGTTTTGCCGTCCAGTCACATGTGGCCCTCCAGATACGCCTTCTGTATTTGTCTCCAGAGATACCTACTTGGGTTAGAGAGGGGGTACAAAAACTGACAACAAAAACTTGAAATATCTCTCTGTGAGCCAAACACAGACCCTGATGAGCCTAATGAACCTCTGATGGAGGAAAATGACTCTGCAGAAACAGAGCATCTGATCCAACTTAGAGCTTGGACTTCCAGAGAAACGTCTTCAGCTACAGAACGCAAGTCCAGTTTTGTTTTTTAATCCTATTTTTTAGGGGAGACCAGCCAACCCCCAGCTAATGTTAAGCTTTAGCTTCGGTTTAGCACCGTTTAGTTGTTGGCTGCTGCCCTGCTGGAGTTTTCATGGAAAATGCTGATGTTTCCTGCAGACAGCTGCTGAGGCCAGCCTCTGCTCCTGATGTGACTCATCAGACGTGTCTCTGCAGGACCAGAGCTCCTTGGATTCAGTTTGTCCTGCCTCTCCTGCAGGTCTGTAGCTCCTTCACTCCCTCCTGACAGGAGGAGCAGCTCGCACTCTGAGCTTGACCCCGACTCACCAGGATCTATCAGCTTCTTCTTAGCGTAGTCTGCTGTGGCTTGTCTTCATCGTTAAATGGAGTGTGAGGAGCTCCCAGGAGGAAGGCCGTCTGTTTCTTAAGGTGAGGTCATCGTTAGTGACTGAAACTGAGTTCAGGAAATGTTCAGCTGTTTTCATTTGCCCACACATTCATCTGTAGTCTAACTGCAGCTGCTGTTTTAGCTCTTCATAAACCACAATGTTCAGCTCATGTTGGAAATGGCTGCTGGGATTTCTAGATTTCCTAACATTTATTCTTTTCAAAATATGGAACTTTTTTTTTTTTGCCAATATTTTTCTTATAGAAAGACACTCAGATCCATTCAGTTCCTTCAAAAACGTTGATGTCTGAACCCTGATCTGTTTTTAGTTTTTACTGCTGCTTTTAAGTTTTGCTACTTTTACCCTTAAGCCTTTTGCTACTTTTGGCTAACATTCGGTACTTTGAGTCTCAAGGTAGCAATTGTGTATTTTAAACTTTAAGCTTGAATTTTGCTACATTTAGCTAGCGTTTTTATATTTCTAGCTAAAAGTTTACTACTTTTAACTTGTGTTTAGCTACCTTTAGCATTTAGCTAGCCCTTTGGTACATCTAGCTTTTAGCTAATCTTTTGATACATTAAGGTTGCCTTTTGTTCCTTTTGATAGTATTTTGCTTAGTTTAGCTTTAGGCTAGCCTTTAGTTTATATATATATATACACATGTGATTAATACTAGTAGTACCTACCAGTAGTTGAACTAGTTTGGTAGGTCTAGCCTGATTGTCAGTGGTGCAGTCCCATAATCCCGAGGCCACAGGTTCAAGCCCAGGTTGTGTGAAGGACATTCAGAGTAAAAAAACCATTTTCACATCATTTATTCAAGTTTGCTTCCTGTTCTGAGCCCCGCAGAAGAAGCAGCCAAAAACACCAGCTGCTGCTTAGCCAGTTTTTATCACTGTGAACTAAAAGTTGTTCCTTTAAGCTCTAAATTTTAACTAGCCTTTTGTTACTTTGAGCTGTTATGACTTTTGCTAGTAATGATATTTAGCAAGTGTTTGCCTTTTGTTAGCTTAATTTTTCTTGTTTCAGCAGAATTGTTAGCTACTAGCATTGAGCTTGTTTTAGTTTTTATCTCATCTTCTGTTTTTTTTGCTTTAGCATCTCAGTTTCAGCCTGTTTGGTTACATTTACCAACGTCTTTGGATGAATGTAGTTTAATTTAGTTTAGTTTTCTTAAGTTAGTGTACGTAAGTTTGGTTTAGTTTAGTGAATTTGAGCGTAGTTTGGTTTGGTTTAGTTTAAGTTAGTTAAGCTGAGTGAATGTTAGTTTAGGTTTATTGGTTTAGTTGGGCTTAGTTTAAGTTAGTTTAGGTTAATTTCAGTGTATTAGTTAATTTTAGTTTAGTTTGTTCAGGTTAGTTTAGTTTATGTTTGTTGGTTTTGTTTAGTTTGTTTAGTTTAAGATGGTTCATGTTCGTTTAGGTTTATTAATTTAGTTTAGTTTATTTTAGGCTAATTTAGCTGTTTAGTGTAAATTAGTACTCGTACTAGTTTATCCATCCATCCATTATCTTCCGCTTATTCCGAAATCGGGTCACGGGGGCAGCAGCTTGGTCAGGGAGGTCCAGACATCTCTTTCCACAGCCTCTTCCAGCTCTTCTGGGAGGACTCCAAGGTGTTCCCAGACCAACCGAGAAACATAGTCTCTCCAGCGTGTCCTGGGTCTTCCCCGGGGTCTCCTCCCAGTTGGACATGCCAAAAGCACCTCTCTAGCTTACCAGATGCCCGAACCACCTCAACTGGCTCCTCGACGTGGAGGAGTAGCGGTTCTACTCCGAGTCTCTCCCGGATAACTGAACTTCTCACTCTGTCTCTAAGCTAGAGTCCAGCTACCCTGCAGAGAAAATTCATTTCAACCGCCTGTAGCGGTCACTACCCAGAGCTCATGACCATAGGTGAGGGTAGGAACGTAGACCGACCGGTAAACAGAGAGCTTTGCCTTAGAGCTCAGCTCTCTCTTCACCTCAACAGACCAGTACAGAGTCCACAATACTGCAGATGCTGCACCAATCCGTCTGTCAATCTCACAATCCCCTCTTCCCTCACTCGAGAACAAAACCCAGAGATAGTGTAAATTATTTCGGTTTAGTAAATTTTAGTGTTGTTTAGTTTTGTTTAAGTCATCTAAGTCAAGTATAAGTTAGTTTAGGTTTGTTGGTTTAGTTTAGTGTAAATTAGTTTGGTTTATTTTAGATAATATTGTCATAATTGGAGGTTTTCGAGGCAGAACCCAATGGTGCAGGTAGGACTCGGAGACTCAGTAGTTAAATGAAGAAATACTTTTAATAAACACAAAATAAATGAACTGGTGATGCAGCTACTAGAAAACACGTAGGAACATGAAGGGACTCGGGAAGTTTACATGACGATTACAAGATGATGCCCAGACGAGGAATAACACCAAGACACAGACTTATATACAAACACTGACGAGGACTAAACACAAATCAGGCTCAGAGGTGTGGGAAAGGGGAAATCACATGAGAAGAAACAGGACAGAGGCACACCACTAGGGGCACAATCACCACATTACCCACTCCTAAAAGGATGTCTCCAGACATCCCAAAAATCCTGTCCCCAAAAACTTGGGTGGGAGGAGGGAGAAAACAGGACAGAGTGCACCAGGCACCACAAGAGGGAGACCAGGCACACAACACACAAGGTACACAAAAAGCTCAGGGAGGTGGAAGGGAGGCCGTCTACCACATTGAAGCCAGTCAGGCGGGCGGCTGGGAGGCTATCCACCACATCAAATCTCCTATCAGGCGGGCAGCCGTGAGGCCGTCCACCACGTCAAAGCAGGTCAGACGGGTGGCTGGAAGGCTGTCCAAAACTCAGGAGCAGGTCCGTAGATGTTGTAGAGCACCCAGACGACGTGGACACCTCAGGATGAGACATGGACCCATCAAGGTGAGACGTGGACCCCTTGAGGCGAGGACACCTGAGGCAGTGCAGGCGGCATGAAGACCTCAGGCAATGCAGCTGTAGTGGGACCCTCAGATTGATGCATGGGACCCTCAGCAGGCTTGAGACCCTCGGGAGACATGGTACAATTGAGGGCAGCAGCAGGCTTGAGACCCTCTGGAGGCGTGGGACTCTCTGGAGACATGGGATACTTGAGGGCTGCAATTCAAATTAAAATCTCCGCCAAGAAAAACCTCTTTGAATTGTAAATTAACTAGGAAGTCTGTCAGGGAGGACAGCGCCTCAGGTGTTGCTGAGGGTGGTAACAACCTACTACAGCTAAGGCCTCAACTTGGTTTGAGATTGTTTCGGCTGACACAAAATTAGAATCCAGCATTGCTCTGACGTAAATAGTGACCCCCCCCCCCCCCCACACACACACACACACACTTTTTTTTTGACGATCACAGCGATAAATATTAAATTCATCGATTGCCAGATCATTATTCAAGGTAGATTTGTTGAGCCGGGATTCAGAGATGGAGATTACATCAGCCCCAGAAGAACGGACCAGAATTTTCAAAGTGTCAAGTTTTCTCAAAAGACTACGCGTGTTTACACGCAGAAAATGAAGATCTGACAAGTTTTTTAAATTATTTGGTGTGCTGTAATGAGTGGGGGGTCCAGGGTTGGGCTGGATCCCTGAGAGCAGTAATAATATTATTATCAGACATTTTCTTGTGTATTTTTTGTGACAGATGTGCAATTACAGGAGTTAATAGTGTGACAATTTGCCCCCATAATCAAACCATGAGAAAAGTTAAAAAAGACGTGATAACCCAGAACCCAGAACGAGTGAAGTTTGCAGGGAGAGGCAGATCCAGATGTGTTAACAAGGTTCAGTGACCCCAGATAGTCAGAGATCTGAAAATGATGGGACTATTGTGACTGGTGCAGAAAAGTCTCAGACCAGACAGCATCATAGATCAAGTGGGCCAACTGGTCTGACGTTATGGTCCAACTGGAATTTGAATTGGACTGAGGGGAGCACCCCATGAAGAAGAATCAGTCAAGCTGCTCTCATGATGAACCGATGCTGAGTCCAGTACCAACAGGCAGAAGCTGATAATCCACGACAAATGGCAAAGCATGGTCCTGACTGGGTTCAGATCAACAGAGGACAACAGCGTGATCCAGGAACAAAAGCCTTCAGCTGACCCGTTCTGAACTGGTGGACCCGCATGGGTCCAATGTATTCAGGTGAGTTTAGATGGAAGACCAGCAGAACTTCAATGCAGAACTTCTGGCTTCCCTGGAGCAGCTCCTCCTCTGCGTTTCCCAGCACGAGGTTTCCTCCAGGCGAACAATGATGAAAACTGACCGGAGAGGCTGAAGCTGTCCTTGGCTTGGTTCTGTTCTGGTCCGGTTCTGTCAGGCTCTTCCACGACCAACAGCAAATCCCATGGAGGTGGACGGTTCTTCGGTGAAAGGTAATGGCCTGTCCGCTGAGGCTGAGACCAGCTCTGTTTGGAACGAGCTCCCCCACAGCATGGTCCGGTTCGGCTCTGGTCCTATTTGGGTCAAATTCCCCCACACCAACTGCAGACACCTACGAGAAGCCAGTCCAACAGAAAGCCAGCAACATACCACACAGCGATCCTGGTTAGAACCAAGCAGAACCACAAAGGTCCAGATGAAAAGTTCGGTGGGGGTCCAGAGTAAAACAAAACACCGGGCCTTCGGACAATGACTCACCCACTCGAAGGGTCACCTGACCGGCAGGCTGCGTCGGACTGACCGGTGGTGGGAGCGGCCAGTCCTGGACCAAAAGAATTTGGCTGTCTGAGTCACTGAACACCGAATTCTGTTGGAAGAGGGACCAACTTTTAGTCCAGCTCGAGAAACGAGTCAATTTGCTATTATGGACTGCAGAGAAGTCGGGGGACCTGCCATCCATCAGCTTGCAGGAAGTATTACCGTTGTTGTTAACTTTATTACTGTTGTTGTTAATTTTATTACTGTTGTTGTTAACTTTATTACTGTAGTTAACTTTATTACTGTTGTTGTTAATTTTATTACTGTTGTTGTTAA